>NW_004524918.1:624251-637146 GCF_000260255.1 Octodon degus
TTTATTTATTTATTTATTTATTTATTTATTTTGGTATTTCAAGGAAGGGTCTACAGGGTGTTCAGGATCTTACTACTAGATCAGACTCATAGTGATCCGCCTGTTTACAGCCTCCCAAGAGCTGGGATTAGAGACACATTCCACCACACCCAGTCTCAACTGCCATCTCAGCACGCCCCAGGGACAGGCCGGCACTGCAGGCCGGGGGAATCGAACTCCTGGCCCCTGCTTGCAGGTGCTTTAATCCACTGAGCTACTTGGCCGGCCCTCTTGCTATGTAGTTTACCTTGAAATCACTACATGTTTAGGGTGGCCTGAAACAAGAGGCAATCATCCTTAATCCCCAACCCCCAGTACTGGGATTATAGGCATGTGACACCTCACCCAGCTAAAATTATTTTAAAAATTTCAAACATTCTCTCCCTTAACCCCAATAAAAATTAAACCTAGGGGCTTCACACTGAACTAGCCCCAGCCCTTATTAATTTTTGTTATTCTGACACAAAGTCTCATTGAAGCTGTCCTTCAAGCGTGCCTTACCAAACACAGGTTATAGACTTATCTTTTGTGTGTGTGTGTGTGTGTATGTGTGCATGCAGTAGTGGACACTGAACCCAGGGCCCCATACATGCAAGGCAACTGCTCTACCACTGAGCTATATCCCTACCCTTGTACTAATGAAAAATAAATAATAATACCTTAAAAGGTACTGTGATCCCAGTTTTAAAGTTTGTTGAGGCTATCCATTTGCCTGGCATGTTTTTTTTTTTCTTGGTCTTTCTGAGACAGGGTCTCATTATAACATTTCAGGCTGGCCTTCAGCTCACTGCATAGCCCAGGGTGGTTCAAACTTGCAACAACCCTCCAATCTCAGCCTCCCGAGTGCTAAGATTATAGACCGCACCACCACACGTGGCTTTTCTAGCATATAATTTTTTCAAGTATCCTATTTGAGGTTGTAAAGAATGTATGTTCTCTTTACTGTAAGGAACAACAAATTTGTTAGCTTATAAACTGTACCACTTAAGGTTTCCTTCATTCTTAATATTTTAAAATGGGCTGGTGAGATGGGTCAGTGGTCTAAAGCACCTACTTAGAACAAGCTTAGCAGAGCACAGGGACCGCGGTTCAATCCCCCAGCACCACATGCCAGCCAGCCCCGCCCCCTGGTGGGCTGAGCTGGTCTCACTCACACACACACACACACACACACACACACACACACACACACACAAATAAAATTTTAAAAAAATATATTTTAAAATACTCTCCCACATCTGCTTCTCCATGCATTTTCCCCGTCATCCTGATGAACTTCCCTCAGTGTTGCTACATTGTCCATACACTGGCAACAAACTATTAGTGTTCAATTACCAAGAGAGGCCATAATCATGCTCTCATTTTTTATATTTTTGCATTGGAAGAGTGCATTCTCTAAATATAGAAGTCTATAGATAGGCTGGTGGTGCACAACTGTAATTCCAGCACTTGGGAGGCTGAGGCAGGAGGATCACACAAGTTCAAGGTCAGTTTGAAACAACTTGTAATTTTTTTGGGGGGTGGTGGCCACTCAGGATTCCTTCAGGGCAGGTCTGGTTTGGCTTGAGGATGAGGGGATTGAACCACAACATCCTGAGCCTGACTGCTTTGTTTCAGCAGGCTCTTAAACACCACCTGAGCTAATGGGCAGGCCCCCATGAAATGACTTGTAAGACCCTGTCAAAGGAGAAGGAAAGGGAAGGAGGAGGGAGAAAGCAGAGGAGAAAGGATGGAGAAGGAGGGAAAAAGGAAGAGGAAGAGAAGGAGGAATAATCAATTTTTTTTTGAATAAAATCTTTTTTTTTTTTTTTAATGCATTTAGTACAGGGTTTGCAGGGTCTCACTATGTAGATTGGGCTTGTAGTGATTCTCCTGTTTTCAGCCTCCCAAGCGCTGGGATTACAGGTGTGCACCACCACGCCCAGTTTCAATCACCCTGTCACAGCACGCGGGGGTTCAATCTCCAGCCGCTACCCTCTGCCTAAAGCAGGCACTTCAGTCTGCTGAGCTATTGGAATAATTAATTTTTTGAATAATTAATTTTGAATCAGAAAAAAAACACCATTATGGAGGTAGACTTTTGGGGGAGGTTTATGTTTTGTTTTTTGTTTTTAGTGCTGAGGACTGAACCCAGGGCTTCCAGCTTGCTAGGCTAGTGTTCTACCGCTGAGCCAAATCCCTAGCCCCTAGAGGTAGACTTTTGTAGTTGCTTCCAAACTTAAAAATACTTTTCAACATCATCATTTTCAGAAGAAAGATGACTTTGCTAGGAATAATGCCTAGGCTGGCAGTTATTTTCCTTCAGTATTCACTGAAGACACTTGCACTGCTTTCTTTGTATCCTCACTGCTGCGTAGTCAGCTGTCAGGTTAACTGTCCTCCTTGTAGCTGGCCATCTCTCTGGGTGCTTCTCAGTGTTTCGCAGCTTTCTGAGCCTGGGAGGACCCACTAGGCTTCCTGCATGTGAGATCCCGGTCCATAGTTCTGGAAAGCCCTCAATCATCACCCAACATGACCCTTCTGAACTCCAGATGCAAGTTAGGTATCCTTGCTACCTCCATACTTGCCCTAGTCACACTGACTCCTTACCACTCCCCAAACACAAGGAGGCAGCTCCCTGCCTGCCACTTCTGGGTCTCCTTTGTCTTCTATCTTCTACCTCCTCTTCTCATGCTACCTAAATCTGAAATTCCTCCCTCATCTTTTAGACAACTAATATAGGAACTAATATTTATAAAATAATAAATGACTCATTTGGCTACTGTCACCTCCCTTAGGATAAGGCACAACTCCACTCCAGCCCCAGCCATGAGGGCGACACCCAGCTAAACTGTGATGACCTGTCTGAGCGGAGGCTGAGAGGGGCAGCAGACCCTGCAGCTTAGAGAACCTGTAAATGTTCCTGAGCGCAAGAGGACTCAACCGCTTGGGCTCCTAGCCCTCCCAACAGTGCTAGAGCTACTGCTCCCGCATGGTAGCAAACTCCATGGCGCTCATGAAAATGAGCCTATGGGTAATCCTACTGCATGTCTTCATACTTCTGGGACTCTAAAATGCCAAAGGGCTTTCTTCGGAGCCTATTAAGCCACAAAAGCCACTGTCTGACTGCTCTTTAACTTCTGTCCAGGTTAGCTGGCACCTAGCTAGAACAGCACAGAGAAAGGGAACAAGTAACTGCTACCTTGCTCCTCCCCAGGCTTGCTGCCGTCACCACAATCAAATGCTATGGGCTAAGATAGGCACATGTGTCTGCAAACTACACGCCCAACATCCTGTGGACACATGTCATTTCCTCATGGCCTGTCAACTCTTATCCAAATAGAACTCAGAGCTGCTGCTTTTTCTTTTTTTGGTACAAGAATTGAAATTAGGACTTTGCGCTTGCTTGCTGAGCTGTATCTTCAGCCAGGGTGCAGAGTTTCTGCTGTTGTCCCAGAACACACAACATTCTAGAGGCTCCAAAACACTTGTCTTCCCTCTAGAAGCTCCTTCTGACCGTCACAGCTTTTCTGGTGGCTCATGTAAAACCATCTCCCCCTATAACTGAATCTGTTCCTTTGGGTTCACTTCTGCCTGAAATGCTAAGGGGGTTGCAACAGGAAAAAGAACCCGGTCCTTGCCTCTCCATCTTTACTAGAAGAAAGTGATGTGGGGGAAATGGTTCGTCAGGTAGAGCAAGGCTGCAAGCCAGAGGTGCTGTGCTGTGCTGTCTTTAGAGCTGCCTATGATACAACAGAAAGAACATGTACAGAGAGCCACAGAGACATGAGCACATTAGTGCATCTTCCTCCTCTCTCATTACTCATCACCATCTGTGAGAACTTCACAGACCTATACCAGAGGACAGCCTGCTGCCAGCCCCATGCTCTTTCAGCTGGGTTGCATCTACAAGTCCAGGGACAGGAAGCCTTAGCTGTTCCTGCAGCTCTAACCAGACTGGGCCCCAGCCTCCTTGCAAATGGACAACTGCCGACCTTCCCTTTTGGCCTCCACCAGCCTCCAAGGGGCTTTGTAATTCATCTGCTTAAATCCCTCCAGGGAGGCATCAGTGACCACTGCAAACAAGTTAAATGTTAGATATACAAGGTGAGAAAGCTAACCTTGTCTCTGCCCTCAAAATCTATAGAGGGCATTTTCAAAGTCAAGTTTGAATGGGGTTCACTCACATGGTACTTGGGGACAGCAGAGAATGAGTCTCAAATACACTACCCTTGGAATGTTAAGTTCTTGGGGGCATATCAGTGAAATATTGCTGCTATCTCCTTCCCTCACACAAAGAGATTCTGGAAAGGACCTAGACAAAATTTTTACTTTTTTTCTCCCTTTGATAGTGGGGGTTGAACTCATGCGCTTATAAGGCAGGCACTAATACCACTGAACTACCTACCTGGAGTAGACACAATTTTAGAAACTCCTCAGGTGACACACATGCAGCACCAGAATGTGTGAGAACCACTAAGCTTCTGGTGCCTTCTGCTCTTGCCAAGCTTTCTTGAGTGATGGCCATGCTCAGACACATGCTGTGAATACTTGTTTGGAACAAGTCCTGCCTCCCATAGTCATCTTCCTCTACCCAAGCAGTCATTTACCCAGCCCCAGGAAGGTTCTTGTGTCTGAGAGAAATACAGACACATGCTAATGACCAGCCAGCAGATCCAAGACAGCTGGCAACCACAGCACAAAGCAGGAGAGCAAGCTCAAGAAAAGATGCAAAAAAAGAAAAGAAAAGATGCCCATGTTCCCTTAGGCAGGGTCATCTAAACCGTATCTTCGAGATTAAACAGGAATTTTCTACAGATGAGATAAATACAAAGATAAGCAGAAATCCAGCACTTGGGAGCCTGCCCATTAGCTCCGTGGTTTAAGTGCCTGCTTAAGCAAAGCAGTCAGGCTCAGAAGTCTGTGGTTCGATCCCCAGATCCCCAGCCTTACCAGACAGGACCAGCCAAAAAAAGAAAGAAAGAAAGAAAGAAAGAAAGAAAGAAAGAAAGAAAGAAAGAAGGAAGGAAGGAAGGAAGGAAGGAAGGAAGGAAGGAAGGAAGGAAAGAAAGAAAGAAAGAAAGAAAGAAAGAAAGAAAGAAAGAAAGAAAGAAAGAAAGAAAGAAAGAAAGAAAGAAAGAAAGAAATCCAGCACTCAGGAGGCTGAGGCATGAGAATCGCTGCTAAATTTGAGCCCAGCCTGGGCTACACAGTGAATTCAAGTCAGCCTGAACTATACAGCAAGACTCTTAAAAACAAACAAACAAACAAACAAAAATTACATTAAAAAACAAAAATTAAAGCATTTAAAGGACCAGGCAGCCTGAGCACATGCAGAAACACAACTCTCTCTCTGTCCACTCTCCTCCCTTTGAGGTCTTTAGCTTCCTGACCTCAGCTGTTACACATGCACTGTGTGTACTTAAATAGTAGGATGCTTTTTCCTCCAGACACACAGCTTTTGAAATCAGAAACTGACTCATTTCTCTCTTTAAGAGTTAAAAACGGGGGCTGGTGAGATGGCTCAGTGGTCTAAAGCACCTACTTAGAACAAGCTTAGCAAAGCACAGGGACCACGGTTCAATCCCCAGCACCACATGCCAGCCAGCCCCGCCCCCTGGTGGGCTGAGCTGGCCACACACACAAATAAATAAAATTTTAAAAAAGTTAAAAACAGGCCTGGATGTGTGTCTCAGTGGGAGGGTATTTCCTTCTATCCTTCATAATGCAAAAAGTTAATTAATTATTAGGCATTTTAACATTTCTGAAAGAGCTCTTTCCAGCATGAACTCCATAACACATCACTGCACCAACCATGTGGACTGCAGTATTTTCTCCCTAAGTCAGCAGTATGCAAAGCCCAGTCCGCCCACAAGAATCAGGGCTTCCCCACAAATAGCCCATCCTGCCATGCAATCACACCCCACAGTTTCTCTGGAGCATCTTCCAAAACCTGCAGTTAGTTCCCTTGGCCCTGTGTATTTCCTCTTTAGAATCTGCTGCTGAAATGACAAAAACAGCATGCTCAAAGGATTTTAAGGGCTCAGCGGCCTGCGCAATGCACACTGTCAAACTCAACATGCTTGGGCTCAGAAGGAACCCCTAATCCACACCTGCAGGGACAAAGTTGATCACAGCTCAGAGCTTTGGTCATGGAATGAAACCCAGGCTCATCAAATCAGCCAGGTCACTATGAAAACAAGCTGCTTAGCCTGAGTGAGCTCTCTCAGGTTCCATTCTGCAAGGCACACTGTGAACCTAGGTGTGTCCACTAACTAGGTCTGTGCAAGCTACTGGCACAAACACAGATTATGCCAAATGATCAAAGCACCCCTCCACAAAGATAAATGCTCCTATGGCCAGCATGACTTTCTTCAAATGTGGCATAAAGACAATGTTCCCTCCTCCTTGCATAGGAAGGCAGCCAGCATGGGCCAGGGCCCAGCTGCCCCAGAGAACACTGCCGGCTCATCTTTTTGAATGAACAGTAGAGCTGCTGCAAGGCCCCTCTGTACTTAGCCTCCATAGTCTCAGAGGCATCCAGGCCATGCCACACAGCCAATAAATAAACACTTGTTGAAAGCTCAAGTGAATGAGAGGAAAGGAAGATGGAACCAAGGTCGGAAAGATCAAGCAGCTTCCGGACTCCTCTTCTGTAGGGCCCATTCACATGAGTTCCATCAGCAGTCAGTATCTGACTTTTGGAGATGAATATTCATGGACACAAGGAGGCAGTCACAGCCACACAAGGGTCACCAAGAAGCTAGCAGCACCACCTGCTGCCACCAGAATGGAAGACAGGCTCTGTTCCACCCCAGGTGGTAGTGGGTGGGCAGAAGGGGACTGAGCTGGCCAAGGCTTCTGAATTACCAGGCTGTGAGGCCTCCTCAGACCAGGTGGCTTCTTTGTGTCTGGAACTGAGGAGGAAGTGCCCTGCTGACCTGGCAGGCTCCAATTTCCCTTTCTCCGGCCTTAGCATTTCCTCCCAAGGCCACTTGGCTCAGGGGCCTCCAGTGCTGCTTGGAAAGAACTGGTAATGACAAGGCCCACTAAAAACGGTGGCTTTCAAAACAGTGCTTCTTTTATCCAGAGGACGCAGCTCCCAGTGCTATTGGCAGAAACTGATCTTTCTGATTTATAACCATTTCTCAGAATGAAGGATGGCCATGAAAATACACACCATTGGATTCTGCCAGAGACCAAACAGTAAACCCAACACCACTCACTTGCTCTGAAGCCAGGTCTGTAGTACAAGGAAGCAAACTGTCTGGGACTTGACTTGCAGCAGTGAGCCAGGGAGCTGGCATGAGGCTGTCCTCCTGCAGCTGGTCACATACATAACGCTGAGAGTTCCCATGGGAACACTGTGGTTCCAGTATCTTTTCCTACTAAAAACAGTGCTAGAACTGCAAAAGCATCTCTGTATAATATGGAATGAGGTGAGGAACAATGTCCCATTAGCACTACATTTTTCAGTTTCTAATGATGTAGATAGGTAGGTAGATAGGTAGATAGGTAGGCAGACCGGCAGACAAGATAAAATAAAATAAAATAAGATAAAATAAGATAAGATAAGATGCAATTTCTTATAATGTGACCTAGCCAGGTATGGTGTCACACGCTTGAAATCCCAGCATTGGGAAGCTGAGGCAAGAGGATCACCACAAATTCAAGGCCCGCCTGTGCTACACATTGAATTCAAAGTCAGCCTCCTGTACAAAATACGACCTTGTCTTTAAAAAAAAAAAAAAAAAAGCCTCAGCTACACAAAGTATAGTGCTAAGAAAAACAGGAAGCAAATAAGCTCCTATTTTAACAATGACTGTCTTTCGCTCTGCACTCCCCATCCCCACACCACTTTTACATGGGATCTCACTATGTAGCCCAGGCTAGCCTTGAACTCACAATGATCCTCAGCTTCTGAAGTATAAATGCCAGGATTACAGGCATGTGCCACCATGCCTGGCTCTGGGCTCTCTTAATGTTGGAAGCTGAGGTATTTTCCAGGACTTGCCAGAGCCACATAAAGACTTTGTAGCAAGCCACGATGGTATGACAACTCCAGGACATGGTTATCTTCAGTATTATACCTATTACTAACTTGAGTAAACCCAGAGGAATAAAGAGCCTCTCTGAGCTTTGTGGCCTGTTCATTCCTCCACTCACTGATACAAAAACACCAAGTTTAGCAAAACAAGGCTATAAGTGGGGAAGTAGCAAGAAACAGCAAACAGGAAGACAAAAGCCACATGTGACCACTCTCAGATTTTGATTCACCCCAACCATGTTCTATTTTTTGAAATTACTGCCAATATTTAAACATTAATAGATTTCAAAATTCCAGGTTTTGCCACCATGTTCTCTCTTGGATGGAGAGTCCAACCTACACTGATAGGGTGTATTTTTTCCTACTTTTACTTGGCCTAAACTTGCTCTGCAGTGCATTTCTTTTCCTTCCTTAAATAAAACCTTACTACTTTTAAAAGAAAAAAAATCTAGGTTTCAATATTTTTTTTAAAAACTGGAGTCATAAGAACCAAAAAGAAGAAATAGCCCAAATTTATTTCAGTTGCTGATTCCAGGCTGTGGAGGTAGCCCTGACTTGACAGGTGGGCCCTGAGGAACAAGACCAGAATATTGGGGCCAGGAAGACAGCTCAGTAGAATAAGCGCTTGCCTGGCAAGTGCCTGAGTTCAATCCCCAGTTCCACCAAAAAATAAATAAATAAATAAATAAATAAATAAATAAAATAAATAAATAAAAGTAGAAAGACCAGAACATAGCTCTGGCTACCAGCCAAGAAAATGGCTAGGCATAACATGGTCATCTAAAAATAAATAAATAAAATAAACATTCTTTTTTTAAAAACAATCACTATTTTGTCCTTCCTGACCAAGTAAAACCCTGGTAAGTGAGCCACAGTATAAAACAGCAAATTATAAAAGCTAGGTCCCCCTTCTACTAATCGTGTGCCAAGGCCTAGTCAACACGCAGTATTCACCAGGTACAAAGTAAGCATCCTAAACTCACCTGGCTCCAAAATGTGTGCACTCTTTCCTAGGCAATGAGAAGCTGCTCCTCATTCAATGACCTATCATATAATTTTGAAAAGGACTGAACAGTCTTTCTAAAAATATCCCATCTATGACCTAAAGTGGCTGTTACTTGACAGAATAATCATTCTTCAGATATGAAAACAAAATCAAAGCCATTCCCTGAAAGGGCTATCCCCCTGGATGCCTTGTGCATCTCCACTCAAATTGCCCCACACGGTCCATATGTGTGTTCATCAAGACCACAACATCACAGGCTCCTTGGCGCAAGAGTACAAGTGCTACAGAAAGAAAACCAACCTCTAGCACCCTTCAGTGAGTGAGAACTCTGGACAATTCCACCTATGAAAGAAGTACACATGGTCTCTGTGGCCAGTAAGAGCACAAAAGGATATCTAGGGTTAACATGACTTCTTGGACCATGTCTGAGTACTTAGCAAAGCTGAGGCTGAGTGACCTAAATGGCCTACCCTTCCCCTCCTCATTCCTTACTCTATTTCCCTGCTGCCTGCTTCATACTATACAGTTCCTGTATCTGTCCCAACTGTACCCTCACACCCTCGTGCCTTCTAACAAGCTGTCTTCTGCAAGGAACAACTTGCTTCTCATTGTCTGCCCACCTGCTCCTCCCTGAACATTCAATGGAAGCGGCCTTCCTGCTCCTGCAAACCCTCTTGCCTCCTGGCTGCCCCCACATAACCTCCACCCAAGCCTGGGTCACACAGCACCATCATGCTGCATTCCTGTCACATGCATCCCATCATACACACACACACATGATCAGGACCTGAGAGAAGAACCATTACTTGTTCATCTCAAAGTCCTCACATGGTAGGACACAGCCTGGCAACTTGGTACACCTTAACAAACATCCAGGGAACTAAGCTAAATACAAAAGATTATTCTAGTTGGAGTAACAAGGAGTCCAAGAGGTACAGGTAAGATGTACCAAATATGCAATTCACAGTTCCTGTGCAAGAAAGAAGTCCATAAGTCTACTATGGCAAACACAGTTTAGAACACTAGACAGGGTTCCCAGGGCACCAGGCCAGAAGCCCTTACAAAGGCTATGATGCCAAAGCTCTGCCCAGCAATTAAGAAACTCACGTGCTCAGGATCATATGCACAAACCAATTCTGCCCTGTTCATGTTTTCATCTCCCTTCCCTAGCAATGGCACTGAGTAAAACTTAGAAATATTCATTTACCCTATTAAATTGATTTACTATTGCTTTAAATAACAAGTAAGAAGAATTACAGTTAATGTACCCTCTTTCCATTAGCAGCAGTGGTAAGCATATGATACTTTTCAGCTAATTATAGCAACTTCACTTAGATATTTCATGCTGGGTATTATGGCTTCTTTAGCTAGGGTGCTGGATACAATTCTGAGACTGAGAGAACTAAAATATGTCCCTCAATAGGGAGAAGTCATTTCTCATGCACAAGGGAGGCAGAGAAAAAAGTCAGCTTTCCTTCTATCAAAGCAGAAAACCATTCAAAACAGAAAGAGAGCTTTGTGCCTCTGTCTCCAAGGCAGAGATTGAGGGCCTGCTGGGCATCATTTTCAGGACCAGAGGAGCCTACACCCCCACCACAAAGGACTGAACTAGGTAAGACAGAGTATGAGGCCTTGCTCTGTTGCTCTCGACCATCCAGCAGGCAAACACAAGAGGTCAAGGATGGGATCTTTACCAAATGATGGCCAGGGATCTGAAGAACTTGCAGGAACTGCCGGCCCACCCCAGGGGTTGGTCTGGTTAGCAGATGCTGACGGGCCCCAGGGTTCCACTTTCTGGGCAGCAGGACCAGAGCTGGGGAGAGCATCCATTAAGTCCAAAAGAGTAGTCTGCTGTGGGTGCGAGCCATGCTTTTAAAACAAACAGAAGGGGATACTTTTACTTTGCTACAGTTACAGTAAATACCCGTGCACTAGCCATAAATATCACTCATGCCTCTTATTACAGTATAGGCCCTTTGGTAGGAGCTAAGAGGGATTTGGAAATTTAGCTAGTCCACCTCCTATCCTGTGCCCACCAGCTCCACAAATATTCCTAGGAGAGCTTAGGATCCAGCTATTTGCCATCTGCCAAATGCACCCACCACAGGCTCTTAAGAGTTAAGAACACCACAGCGTTCCCCAAATATTTTCAGAATAACACTGGACTTTGGCTGGGCTGCAATCTCCTCCTACTCTCTCCACCCACCCACTCACCCACCCAGCTCAGAGGTGCACCAAGAGCCCCTCTTTCTCTTCTTAGGACTGTCTCACCCTTGTCACTCCAATGACTACCAAGTCTGTTGTCAGGAACATGTTACATCAGAATGGGGGGAGGGGTACTGGGGGCGTTTCTGGAGCCCCTTGAGGTGGCAGGGCCAGGGGTGGGTAGGGTGGGGTGGGGGTTCCTATCTCCTGGGCTGAGTGGTAATGTCTGAAATAAAGCCATGTCCCGCTTATATCTATGTCAAAGTGGGAAGCCTTGGGGAGTACATCAGTGACAATGATGAAGACCAATGCTATTGGGAGCTAACCCTGACCCAGGAAAATGTCCCAAAGAAGTGCCATTTAGCTTACTTAATAGCCACCAATTACCAGAGGAGGGAGGCATCACTGACATTCTCATGTTATAAATGAGGGCACTGAGGCACAGGGACAGTTCTCCTCTCGTTTGGGATGTACTTTCAATAGCATGCTTACTTTTCTTATAGGCAAACAAGTTATTAACTGAGAATAGAGAACCCACTGTGTCCCCACCACACAGTGTTGAGGGCGTGGATGGGGATGTAACAGTACAGCAACAACCACAGGACAGTTTCAACTATTTACCTTTCAGTAAGCTCTTACCTCTTTCTTTTTGGGAACTTTAACCGTGTCTCTCCGGCTTTCTTCCAGGGCCATCTGCAATCTGAGGTCATCACCCCGCCTCAGACGTTCTTCCTGTAGAGGGACAGTGGGAGACTGAAGCTGGCAGCAATGTTAATAACATTAACCACCCCAATGACTGCCAGGGAGCAAAGCCACCCTGCAGCAGGAATTGCATATTACAGTATGTTATTCCAAAGGAGGGTTTAAAAGCAACCTGTGAAACACAATAATTTATCAATCCTAGTGTGCTCAGAAGGCTCCTCCCTCACCACACCACATATAACTTCAACACCTTGGAGTTGTACCCAGGTACCACAAAGGTGAAGAAAAGGAATACTTAATCCAAAATAGTTTTTCTCAATATGAAAACAGCTCTAGGTCAAACATGGTTGTGTAATCCCACCTATTCAGGGGTCTGAGGCTAATATGGGCAAGTCAGCGAGTTTCTGCATCAAAATTTTTTTTAAAAAGAGGTAAAGATGGGGCCGGGGGGATGGCTCAGTGGAATAAGCGCTTCCCTGGCAAGTGCAAGGGCCTGAGTTCAATCCCCGGTTCCACAAAAAAAAAAAGAGGTAAAGATGTGGCTCAATGGAAAAAGTATTTGCTTAGCACATGTGAGAGTGTGAGTTCAATCTCTGACTGTAAAAAAAAAAAATTAATTGCTTTGTAACTCTACTTATAGAAGCAATATGTCTCCTTTTAAAACACAAATCCAATAAATCAGGATGGAATTAGAAAGATGAAAAATATGTATCACTCCACCTCCCACTGTGACTGCTTGTAGAAAATGGCTACATAGGGCCAGAGAGATAACTCAGTGATGCAGTGCCTGCCTGGCAAGCACAAGGTTGTGAGTTTGATTCCTACCAAAATCATAAAAAATTTAAAAATTAAAAAACAAAAAGGTTCTCTCTTGGGGGCTGGTGAGATGGCTCAGTGGTCTAAAGCACCTACTTAGA
>NW_004524918.1:637614-644551 GCF_000260255.1 Octodon degus
TTTTAACGCAAATGACTCATCATATTTATTTAAGGCACAGTCACTATGTGCAAAAGACAGGCTTGCCCTAGCTCTTATATAATGATTAGGACATACTGTCATATTTTACTTATAAATATTAGCTTTAAAAGGCTCAAACTGAGTAAGTGCTTGCCTGGCAAGTGCAAGGCCCTGAGTTCAATCCCCAGTTCCACCAATCAACCAATCAATCAATCAATCAATGGCTCAAACTGGGCTGGGCCTGGTGCCACACACCTGTAATCTCAGTACTCAGGAGGCTGAGGTACGAGGATAATTGCAAGTTTGAGACCAGCCTGGACTACAAAGTAAGCTCAAGACCAGTACCCTAAAAAAAAAAAAATAATAATAATAATAATAGGACCAGTACCCTAAGCTGCATAGCAAGACCCTGTCTTGGATGGATGGATGGATGGATGGATGGATGGATGGATGGATGGAAAGATAGTAGATAAGAGGCTCAAGCCATCTACCTATTTCTGCTTCTCAGCGAGCCCTCCTAAGCACTATCAAATCTAACCATCTAAAATTTTTCTCTGAACACCATTTAAATGGCAGGTGTCCTAGATCTACCTCTGGCTTCATCTACCTTTGTGATAATTGTTTACTGAGGTAAGGATGTCTACTGAGGTCACTTTAAGCTCTCTTTTCTCACCTTCCCTATTTTAAAATAATTCATGTTTACTAAAGAAAAACAGGTTGGGCATGGTGGTACGCATCATAATCCCAGCATCTGGGAGGCTGAGGAAGTTCTTGGCCAGCCTGGGCTATACAGTGTGATGAAGACCAGTCTGAACTACATAGTGAGACCCTGTCAGAAGGAATGGGGAGGGGAGGGGAGGCGAGGGGAGGGGAAGGAAGGAGAAAGAAAGATACATGATAAACAGAAGCTAGAAAAAAATTGAAATTAAAACCGCACATATAAGGGGCCGGGGAGATGGCTCAGTGGAATATGCGCTTCCCTGGCAAGTTCAATTCCCGGTTCCGCAAATAAATAAATAAATAAATAAATAAATAAATAAATAAATAAATAAATAAATAAATAAATAAATAAAATAAAGGGGAAGTTTAAAAAAAAGAAAACCGCACATATAGTGCTTAAGGGAATATCGCTCAGTGGTAGAGCAGTTGGCTAACATACCAAAGGATCTGTTTTGCATCCCCACCACCACAAAACAAAAATAATAGTATTTCCTTTTAGCCTTTTCCCTCCCTGTGCAACTGCCATTCAAAACAATTTGGGGAGTGGTGTGGGAGGGGTGCTAGATCCCATTCCTGCTCACCATGCCGGCTTCCTATGCTTGCACTGTAATGCCTGCCCCTTGAGGAAGCCATGTGAACTCTGCTCGTTCAGGGGAGGGACCTCAGATACTAGCTATATCTGCACACATGTTTCTGGCAAGCACTTGTTTGGCAATGACTTCCTCAAAAACCCTTCTTCAATGTGACTTTGCATAGGCTCCCTCATGCACTGAAGGCCGTGGCCATGAAGTAAACTCAGCAAGCACCTCTGAGATGCTCTGAAAACAGGGATGCATGTCTCACCACACTCCCTGGGAGCCATACCCTGTCCAGCAAACACTGTGGTTCAGACCCATCCAGGACACTGACCTGCTCTGCCACTTCTCTGCTCATGGCAAGTGCCAGCTGCAGCTGCAGTTCCTCTTCTCCACTTGTCTGCGGCCGGGCCTGCTCCAGCTCAGAAGACACACGTGGGGAGGTGGCTGTGGAGGGAAGGCAAGATCACCACATGCAATGACAGAGCTGTGCCTCTTGTGCCAGTAGTTCCCCAGTTAGACAACATCCCATTCCCATCTCATACTCACAAAGGCCAGCAAGAGCCCTATGACACAGGCAGAGGACAGAATGGGCTACATATCTGTCAAATGTGGCTTCACAACTATGTAAGCTGTATGATGCTGACAGAGAAGACATCCTATGAGTGTGCAATTCCAGGCCTTCAGGAGATCAGAACACCTCAGTGTTCACTAAAGATATCTGCTGCTCCAAAGACAGGGACTGACTCAGACAGAACTCACATAGAGTTCTGGAAGAGCTGGACCAAAAGACAGCCCTCAGCCAGGCTGAAGGTTTAGGGACCAAGAGCTCCGGCTGAGTTACATCAAAGCTTGATGAGCAAAATGAAGCACCCATTTCTGTGACAATCCTTAATATTTTGTTTTTTAACATGTTGTACACAGGTACAGACATCTCTCCTGTACTTAGCTAGCCTGAGCACTTATCAAAAGCTCCTGGAAAGACAGTTTTTACTGAAGGCAGGAAATATAAATTCCTACCTGATATAACAAACCCCAAACAAAGATTTTCATCCACCTATAACCCAAGTAGGGCCTTCCACAGCCATAGGATACTTGTAGATCAGGAAGTCTGGATGCCTCCAGAAATTAGATGTAGAGCAGGAGGAGCAAAAGCCTGACTGCCCATGTTTGCTCATTCCAGGAGAGGGTCCAGAGCATTCCTAAAAGCTGCATAGCAAGACCTGCCCTCTGAAGAAGGTTTGATGCAGCTGGCTGGGAGATTTCCTGGCTCTGGCCGTCTCTGGACTCTGTGCAGCTCAGTCCCCACCTCCTGTTCCTCAGTTTATAGAGTTCAGCCTTCCTGTACAGGTCCTCTGAGACAGCCTCTTCCCTGCCCCACTGTACCTGTCTCAGGCTTGCAAAAATCTCCCATATGGATGGCTACATGTACAGGCAGATATGTGGATGGGTAGATGGATGGATGGAACACTCAACTTCACACCATAGTGGTAGTTTTAAGATACGTTAGTTATGTGTTAGTTTATTTCCTTCTTTTAGAACATGAATTCTACCAAATCAAACTAGCAGGATCCATTCACCTAACTGCTACTTCTCCCTGCATCTCCAATCTAAACCTTTGGAGATATGCCTCTTTGGGAGGAAGTCAAAGGCCAGGAACAATTCCTGACAAGGTAATTTCTGGATGGCTGGGACCTGGCTATCTGAATGGAACAGGAAAAGAGATGTAATGCAGTTCAGGCCTTGGAAATGATGCATGGAAGAACCATGTGAGATAGCAAGAGGATTCTTCTGGGAGAAAGGATTGGGACAGTGTAGGAGATACTGTACTCACACTGAGAGATTACCAAGCAGAGGTACTCTACTATGTAAATCTTTTGAAAATACACCAAAACATGTAACAGTAAGACTGAACAAGAAACAGTTCTGGGCATGAAACATAGTGCATTTGTTATGATTGTCATTTAAAAAAAAAAAAAAAAGCAGGCAATTATGCCTTGTGGCATATCCCTGTAATAACTGAGTTTAAGGCCAGCTTGAACTTCATAGCAAGAAGGTGGGGTGGCACAGGGCAGGGAGATGGCTTAGTAGAATAAGTGCTTTCCTGGCAAGCACAAGGACCTGGGTTCAATACCCGGTTCCACCAAAAAGAAAGAAAGAAAGAAAGAAAGAGAGAGAGAGAGAGAGAGAGAGAGAGAGAGAGAGAGAGAGAGAGAGAGAGAGAGAGAAAAGGAGAGGAATGTAGGGAGGGAGGGAAATAAAGGGGGAAAAAATGAAAGAAAATCATCACAATTCTAAAAAAAAACAGTATTTCTCTAATTAAAATCATATCTCATCCTAGTATGCTACTCCAACTGTATTTTCAAAAGTAATTTTTGTATTTTTTTGAAATAAAGCTAGATGATAATGAAAAGTTCTCAAGCTTGTCTTAATAACTGGATTTCTTAACAATACACCCAAAAAAGTACACTGTTCTGTTAGGTTAGTTCCCAAACTCGCTGATGCCAAACAGGTCTTGGCTTCTCTGTGCTCAAGAAGCAGTTGTATCATCCAGACTGGAGCGAACAAAGGCAGCCAGAGAGTGGTAGAGAAGGTTCTGAGAGATTGTCACCCACTAAATGCAGCTCCCCTCTCCAAATCATTAACACTGAGCCCCCATTCCCAGTCTTGGTGCTGGTAAAGAATCTGAGGGTTGGTTTACAAAACCCTCAGTTTGCAACAGCATAGCATCTGAAAACTCATCTAAAACTAAATAGAAATCATAAATAAATAAGAAAGAAGTATCATATCCCATCCCTTTGATCACCAAGAGTACTCTGGAAAATGAGCCACTTCCTGGCAGAGCGAGATGCTCCTTGGCTGCATGGCCACAGGGGTAGACTCATCTAGGCCAGGGATGAATGGAGGAGGACCTGCAGCAGCACTGAGGACTCCCCTGTTCTCTGGCTGTTTGGCACACCTGCAAGCCAGACTGGCTTCAAATGCAAATGTGCATGCTCATGTCCACCATCAGTGGTGCAATGACAATAACACTCAGCCAAAAATAGCTCACCACATCAAGATGGAAATTCAAGACAAGGGTATTCCCCTGCACGCTGTGGTTTTTATAAACAGATGTATAGCTCTCAGTTCTGTGTATAGCAGAATGAACAGTTACCATTGCTGAACATCAGCCGAACAGGTCTTGGCATTCACTGAGGGAAGATTCGAGCAGAAATGTTCTTGCCCTAGTGACAGCATCTCAGCCCACAAAGGATCTCTTGTGCCTGGACACATGATACACAACACAGATGTCATTGTGCAATAGGCCTGAATGAACTCTTCTGACCACCTGAGCCTTACAACCAAAGGAAAAAGCAAGTGCTGGAGGGACAGGCCATTATCCATGCTGCTGGCTGCATCCTCTCCAAGCCACACTCTGGAGAGGGAAGAACAGGGATCATTAGTTTAAGCTAATCACTAAATTAGCATCAAATCACTAAACAGCACCAAATGCATCATGGACCTTCTCCTTTCCTAAGACTGGTTTCTATGTTACTAGCCCTACCTGGAAGAGCTCCACATCCTTACCAACTGTAACCATGGGTTAGGATCACTTATATTCTTTCTAGCCTACTGCTAAACATTCGCTTATAATTCTAACAGGAAGAATAAGCAACTCTCTCCCAGCTAAGGGAGACCAAAGTTGCTCCAATTCAACTCCACTCTGCCTGCTCTATGTATCAGCCAGGCAAGGAAGACTTACAGACATATCTTGTGCTACGGAAGGGAACCCTCTCTTTCCCAAATGTGATCCTGAAGACAAGGTCAAGGGACTTCCTAAAGAAGATGCTGCCACTGGCCAGTTTCAGATAACTTTAAAATAAAAAAGCAAAGCAATCACATTGATAGAAAAACAGGAAGTTTATTACTATTAGCTCTATTTTGCAATTTCCCTAGAAAGTACTGAGACAACAGCTGCCAAGTACAGAATGCTGACTAAAAGGAACTGCTACCATACATTTGACATGATTATTATGGAGCGATAAGCATGATTTTGGTCTGTGACCCTCACACAGACCACAGGAAGACAGAAGCAGGGCCTTGACTATGTCCTGGGCCTAAGACAAAAACTGCGAGGTTACCAGGCCTCAGGGACCTAAGAAGACCTCAGGCTGATCCAAGCATTGCTACAATCCTTCCTATCCCTATGCATGTCAGTTAAGGGGAGACCAGGTAGGGAAAAGAGCACCAGCTAGACAAATCCTACCCCTACTTTTGACCAGCAGTTGGATCACCTCTCAAAGGCCTACCTTTGCAGAGCTTCTGCTCCCCTTCCATGAAATGACACCTATGCCCACACCCTGTACCTCACACAGCAGAAGTCCTTCCAGAACTCCATGGGAACAGGCCTGGGCTCCAGCCTAACTGCTGTCTTCTTTCTGCCTAGATACTATCCTTCAGAAGAGAAGAAAGAGTCCACACTGAACCTAGGACCAGTTCAGGGCAAGATTCTTTCACTGGGTGACTGACTCATTCTTCAGTCCAACCAAGTTCCTTCTTTACCACTACACTATAGGGAAGCACCTCCCCACGTGGTAACATCTTCCTGCAGTTCCCTGGGCTACTTCCTGAGGCAGTTATGAACCTGGCCACTGAGGATCCTTCTATCCCACATCTCTGGCCTCAACTGAGGTTTATAAGTACAGGTGACCTGCATTCAAAAAATGCAAATTAAAACAACACTGAGATTCTGTCTCACCCCAGGAACCCTTCTCCAATACTGGTGGGAGTACAGACTATTACAACCACTAGGAAAACCACTATGGAGATTCCTCAAAAAGCTAGGACTAGAGGTTCCATTCAACCCAGCTATTTTACCAGAACCGAAAACATCATAGCACAGTGATATATGTGCACTAGTGTTTATAGAAGCACGTGTCATAGTTAAATCGTGGAAACACCCCAAATGCCCATCAACTGAGGAATGGATAAAAAAGATGTGGTATCTTTACACAATCAAGTATTACTCAGCTATAAAATAAATAAACAAGTAAACTCAAGGCTTTTATGGGTAAATGGATGCAACTAGAGACCATAAACTTAAGTGAAATAAATCAGACCCACATGTGCAAATATCATACTTAAGGGCCAGAGAGAGAGCTCAGAGGCATAATGCCTGCCTGGCAAGTGCAAAGTCCTGAGTTCGATCCCAGGTACTTTAAAAAAAAAAAAAAAAGAAAGAAAAGAAAAAACTACTTCTTGCTAGTATAAGAACCTCAAGGAGGGGGCCTGCCCCTTAGCTCAGCTCTTTTTTTTTTTTTTATTTATGTATTTATGAGAGAGAGAGAGAGAGAGAGAGAGACCAGCTCAGCCCACCAGGGGGCGGGGCGGGCTGGCATGTGGTGCTGAGGGATTGAACTGCGATCCATGTGCGTTGCTAAACTTGTTCTAAGTAGGTGCTTTAGACCACTGAGCCATCTCACCAGCCCCAAGCTCAGCTCTTTAAGTGGCTGCTTCAACAAAGCAGTCAGCCTCAGGTTGCTGTGGTTCGATTCCCACAACTCAATCCAGCCAAACCTGCCCTGAAGACATTCGGAGCAAAAAAAAAAAAAAAAGAAAAGAACCTCAAAGAGTAAATAAAATCTGAAAGTTACAGTAGA
>NW_004524918.1:645181-650857 GCF_000260255.1 Octodon degus
GGCGGACTAAAACAACTGTTTAGGCAGACACAAGGACTGGGATTTAATCCCTGGCATGCTGAGCTGGCCCCAACCCCGGGGTGCACTGAGACAGCGACTGAGACAGGACGTGGTGGTGTAACCCTGTAATCCCAACACTTAGGAGGCTGAAACAGGAGGATCATTATGAGTCTGATTTACGCAGTGAGACCCTGTACAAAATGGAGGGGGGAGGAGGGAGGAGGAAGAGGAGGAGGAAGAAGAGGAGGAGAAGGAAAACAGACTGTAGCCACCTCCAAGGCATGCAGCCAACCAAACATCAACAGTGGCTGCTTATCAGGTGATGTCATACCACCACCCAGGGGATCCTAGCACAATACTGACCTGAATGGAGTCGGGCTCTAAATGTCATTATCAGGTCACAGGAAATTCAGTGTGAAGATGCAGTTCAATGTGGCAAAAGGCCATAAACAGACTCAGGCTAGGGATGTCTCAATGAACAACAGGCCCAAGCTACTTGGTACATCAGGCCCCTGAAGAAATGGCCCAGGTGCTCTCACTCTGGACAGACCTGCAGCAAGACACCTTCAGGACAACCAACAAAATCTAAATATGGCTTAGGCAGGAAGATATTAACAATTTCTAACTTTGTGAGAAGTCAGATGACAGTGGCTTGTGACTATCCAGGAGGAGAAACATCCTCAAGATTCAGAGGTGGGAATGTGATGATATCTATTCCTTGCTTTTTAAGCATAAAAGGCATGGTAAGCTGCTCCTCTCAACCAGCCCACACAGTGCTCCCCAGAAGAAGCAGCTGTTCACATTTTCTTGTGATTCCATCAGAACAGCTTTTTCCCACACGCTCCATGTATGGGTACATATGTTTCTCTTCCAGGGAACAGGCCATATCTTACTCTCTGCCCTGTGTCCTGCCTTTCCTAGCTGGGCCTTTTTAGCCTTAAAGAAAAAACCTACAGGGGCCAGGGAGATGGCTCAATAGAATAAGTGCTTGCCTGGCAAGTGCAAGGGCCTGAGTTCAATCCCTGGTTCTACCAAAAAAAAAAAAAAAAAAGAAAGAAAAAAGAAAAAGAAAAAACCTACAGTAGGTGAATTCTGGCTCTGAGGTCTCAATGGCTGGACCAAGATCTGGGCTCTGTCACCATTTTGGTTTTGTTTTTCCTTGAGACAGGGTCTTAATACGTAGTCTGTGTTGGCTTTGAACTCAAATGTAGGCCAGGCTAGTCTCCAACTCACTATGATACTCCTAACTCAAGTCTCCTGAGTGCTAGGCTTATATAGGCATGTGCCAGCCCCCACATCCAGCTTCTGCTGCTACTTAATGTGTGACCTTGGCCTAGGATATTGAACACTATGTTTCAGTTTTCCATCTGTACAATGGAGACAAAACTACTTGTCTCCCAGGGTTATTGAGAGGATAGAAAGTTACTTTATGAAAAGTGCATGCTATGTATAGAACTTTCATGGATCTCTCATGGACCCAAATCTATACAGACCAGAGTTGAAGCTTAAAGGTCTCTGACCTGACCAAGGCCACAAGCTAGGGACAGTAGGATTATTACTGAAGGGCCCACTCTTCAATATCAAACCTGTATGTTACATGTCTAAGGCTAGAACCTAGGGCCTTCTCCATGCAAAACAAGCTCTAACCCTGAGCTACTCCTACAACTTTATCAACCTTTTTCATAAATAAAGTAACTATGCCCCAGACAGATTAAATGGGCAATGACAGGATCAGAACTCAAAGCCTAAATCCTATGCCTGCTCCCAGCACCCTGAAGGTTTAAGATCCTCAGTTGGTGATACCTGAGTAATACCATGGTGGGCCTTCCAAAAGACCAGAAACAAAAGCAAAGAGGGAAACAAAGCAGCATGGCACAGAAGGTCTTTCTGAGAGGAGAGACTGAGACAGAGGCCAGGGAGCCAATGAAGGGTGGCAGCGTCTGCTCTGATTCAGGTGTAAACAGAGGGTCAGTAGGGTGCATGAGGGAGATATGTGACTGAAGGCCTTGCCAGAAGCTTTGGAAGGGTCTAAGCAGAGCCACAATGCAATCTGATAGGTCTGAGGAGCAATAATATTAGCTGGGACCAGAATGATGACTTTCAAAGAAATACAAACTAACAGATCCAAGATCTACAATACCTAGAATGTTTCTAAACTACCTAGTTAACAGCCACACCAGGACATCCAGCCTAGCCTGGCTCAAGCTTGGCACTTATGGCACTTCCTTCTGATCCCAGGCTATAGGCAGAACTGGGCCCTCCCATAAAAATGCTCAAGTCCCAGTACCTAAAAATGTGGCTTCATTTGTTTAAAAAAAAAAAAAAAAAAAAGTCACTGCTGATGTAATTAATAATGTATAAGGAAGTGTAATTAAAATGGAATAGGTCCTATACCTTATATGACTAATGTTCTTATAAAAAGGAGAACAGACAAAGGAATAGACAAACAAGAGGAAGCCAGGGAATAATACAGGCACAAACTAGAGGAATGCAGCTGCCAGCTACCATAAGAAGCTGTGAGGGGGAGCCTGCCCCTTAGCTCAGTTCTTTAAGTGGCAGCTTCAACAAAGCAGTCAGGCTCAGATTGCTGTGGTTCGATCCCCACAATTGAAGCCAGCCAAACCTGCCCTGACGGCATTCGGAGAAAAAAAAAAAAAAAAAAAAAAAGAAGAAGAAGCAGCAGCAGCAGCAGCAGCTGAGGACAGAAGTCTTCTCGCAGTTTTCAGAGGGTTTGTGCCCTGATATATCATTACTTGGATTTCTAGTCTCCAGAGCAGAGATATGACCCATTTCTCACATCTGATGCATGGAGATGGAACCACAGAACAGCAGCCCTAGCACAAAAGTCTCTTCTCAAATGGATATCAACCCACTCCCACTGCCTCCCATGCTGGGAACAGACTGCCTTGTCCTCTGGCTGGAACACCTCTTGAGCCACACTCCTTCTCCCATACTTTTTGGATATCTGCTATACTAGGCTCTCTCCTGCCTCGAGCCCTGTGCCACCCTAGGCTGCTCCCTTTACTGTGCACTCTCCCCATGGGCCTCAAATGGGAAAAAGAAGTGCTTATACCTAAATGGCAGCACCTTCTCAATACATCTTTCCTGACTGCTGCAAGGACAATCTTTTAACAGACTAGGGACAACACAGGGAAGGCCACAAGGGATCAAACAGGGGTCAACTCAGATTTAGTCGCCAGACTCCAGCAACTGGAACAAGCCATGGGTCCAGCAGATAGTGCAACAGCTGGATGTACCCACGTTGTAGTCTGTATCATCTTCAATTGTGTATTCTATTTTATTGACCTGCTCATAGCCAGCCCCCTCCTGCCCTGGCTGTCAACTGAGGAAACCAGGGCCATAGTGGTCTGTTCCTGCACAGAGTAGGCCTTGAAATATCTATCAGTTTTGTTTCAAGCTTAGTTTCTGGTGCAAACTAATAATGTCTGGTTGGTACAGCCATTCCAGTTTATAGGCAAGGAAGCTGGAACCCAGAGAGAAAAAAAAGCAGAGCTTAAACAAAGGCCATGTTTAGGCCTAGCAAAGGGCTGGTGAGGGAGATGGGGGAGGGTAGAGCAAGGACAAAAGGCAGTCCTACAGTATTTGTCTGCATGATGCAAACCCCGTCCTTAGTTGGAATAAAAAGCAGGTTTGTGCTATTCTCTTGAGGCCACAGACTGTCCTCTACATTACAGATCACCAGCTTGTTGGGCAGGAAAAGGAAGGGCTCATCCAAAGCATCAAGTGTTTTCCCAGGGATTCCCTACACTACCGCTCCTGTTCATAGTGAAAATAACCAAGGCAGAGCCTGCCCCTCCTTAGGTGAACTGCTAGTGTGTGGACTTCCAGGTGGCTGGGATCCAGTGGGAGGGAAAGAAAGCCTGCATGCTTTGTCTTGGGAGGTCCAGCTCTCAGGTAAGCCAAGGAGGGAAGAAGAGCAGCAGCAGGCACCCAAGCTTATGAGCTAGAACCAAGTACGACAGGGACTTAAAGAGAGACAACTTTTTTATGTACAGGTTCTACAGGGTCTCACTTCACTGATTGGACTTGTAGTGATTCTCCTGTTTTCAGCCTCCCAAGTGCTTGGATTAGAAGGGCGCACCACCACACCCAGTCTCAGTAGCACACCCCTGGGGCAGGGCCAGCATGGCTCTCCAGGATCAAACGCTGATCCCTGCACCGGCCTAAGCAGTAGACACAATTTTTTTTAATTTTAATTAATTACTTATTTATTTTTGCATTTAGTTCAGGGGATACAGGGTTTACAGGGTCTCACTATGTAGATCAGACTCATAGTGATTCTCCTGTTTTCAGTCTCCCAAGCACTAGGATTACAGGCGCACACCACCACACGCAGTCTCATTCACTGTTTCAGTGCACCCCGGGGACAGGGCCAGCACAGCAGGCTGGGGATCAAAGCCCAGCACCCTGGCCGCTCAGCTCGGCCTAAGCAGGCGCTTTAGTCTGCTGAGCTATCTATCAGGCCAGCCCTAGACACAACTTTTTCAGCCAATCATAACCCTAAAGAAGTTAAATGCTGGGCTGGGGAGATAGCTCAGCAATCTAACCGCCTGCCTGACAAGCTCAAGTACCCAGGTTTGATCACCAGTACTGCAGGCGGTACTGCTCCCAGAGCCCCTGGCCAACATGCCAGCCCTGAAACCCAGCGTGGTGGCACAGGCCTGTAATCTCAGTGCTTGGGAGGCTGAGACAGGAGGATCACTATGAGTCCAAGCTGCATAATGAGACCCTGTACCAAATAAATAAATATTTAGGGGGAAAAAAAAAAAGTTAAATGCCTAGAATTTCCTTAAGAGTAAAAAGGTAAATTGTCCCTACTCCAAAATATCCAAAACAAAACACTCCACAGTCCAAAACTTTTTGACTGTTGATCTGATTCCATACCTAGAATATGCCACACCTAACTTCATGTGGCAGGTTTCCACCGAAACACAAGCATATTAAAACATACCACAAAGTTACCTGGAGACTGTGTATATAAGGTATACATGAAACACAAATGAGTTTTGTGTTTAGATTTGGGTCCATCCCCAAGATATCTAAATACATAAGCAAATATTCCAAAATGTACAGCAACCTCAAGTCTAAAACAGCTCTAATCCAAGTACTCTGGTGTTTTGGTTTCTTGGGGGGGGGGGGGGTTGGTGGTGCTCAAGATGAACCCAGAACCGCATGTGGTTCCAAGTATTTTGAATAAAAGATAGTCAACTATATTTTAAAATGCCAAGTCCCCCCAAACACTTTTTTTTTCCAGTTCTAGGTAATGAATGCAGACCCTAAAAGAATGTTAGATAAGCAGTCTACCTAAGCTACAACCCAACCTTTTTACTTTAAGACAGGATCTCCCTTAGTTGCTGAAGCTGGCCTCAAAATTATGACTCTCTGCCTCAGCCTTCAGAATAGCTCAGATTACAGACATGTACCAATGCTCCCTGTGGTAAAATCCACAGCAGGGAGATATTGGAGACTGGCTCTTGCTGTGTGAGCTGAACAAGAATGACCTGAACTCACTCTATAACCCAGGCTGGCCCCAAACTCATGGTAATCTTCCTGCCTCAGCCTCTCAAGTGCTAGGATTACAGGTACCACCCAGAGGACCACCTGGTTTTTTAAAAAAATTAATTTTACTGGCATATTTTAGACACATATATTGAT
>NW_004524918.1:651090-653929 GCF_000260255.1 Octodon degus
GAACCGCGGTCCCTGATGCTTTGCGAAGCTTGTTCTAAGTAGGTGCTTTAGACCACTGAGCCATCTCTCCAGCCCCCCTCCAACCCTTTTTAAAGTAAGTTTTATTTTCAATTATAATAGTAACTACATTTTTAAATTGACAATAATAGTTTAAATTACAGTACCCACTGTAGGCTCAGGCTGTCACATGCACACTCATATCTGCTGCTGGGGACAAAATCTAGAAACTGTAATGCTTCGAGAAAAAACAGTATTCATACATTTTTCTCTTATATAGAAACTAATCCAGAAAATACTTCAAAATAAAATAAATCCACTGCCTACACAAAGAAGCTTCTTAGCAAAGTTTTATTTATACCAATTAGAACCTAAAAATAACTGTCCATAAGGATGACAAAGAATAATCCACTACTGGAGCATTCCATATGTGTATGAGTACTGGCATATATAAATTACAAAATAACCCAGGAGATGGAATATCCTCACTTCACAGATTAAATAATTTAAACTCTGAGAAGTTAAGTAATCTGTCCAAGGTTTATTGATTCATTTGTTGGTCTTTTTGAGACAGGGTTTCACTATACAGTTCATTCTGGCCTTCAATACACTTCATAGCTCAAGCTGGCTTTGAACTTGTAGTGGTCCTTCTGCTTTGGCCTCCAAACGCTGGGACTGCAAGTGTACACCACCATGCTTAGCTTTTTTTTTTAAATTTATTTTTTGGTACCAGGGATCAAACTCAGAACCTTGCATTTGCCAGGCAAGCACTTACTCAACTGAGCTATCGCCCCAGCCCCAAGCTTTTTAAAAAAATCATCTTTTTGCGAGGTTTATTCCGAAGTATAATTTGGGTCGGGCGTAGTGGCACATGCCTGTAATCCTAGCACTGGCTGAGGAAGGAAGATTGTCCATGACTTCAAGGATAGAATATGCTGCATATGAGTTCAAAGCCATGCTGAATTACATAGTGAGAACTTGTCTAAAAAATCAGGAGGTAGGGGGACCTGCCCCGTAGCTCAGTTCTTTAAATGGCTGCTTCAACAAAGCAGTCAGACTCAGGTTGCTGTGGTTCAATCCCCACAACTCAAGCCAGCTAAACCTGCCCTGAGGTCATTCTGCAGAAAAAAAAAAAAAATCCTTCTATACATCTCTCAAAAATTAAAAAAATAAAAAATAAAAAAATCAGGGGGTGAGTTCAATCCCTGGTTCTGAAAAAAAAAAGAAAAAAAAAAAAAATCAAATCGGGGAGGAGAGGAAGGGAGCCAGAGAAAGAGAAGGGAGGAAGAGAAAAGGAGAAAGGCAAACAGTGGGGAGAAGAGGGTGATAGACAGAAAACTAGCAGAGTATCCACCTATCTCATTTCAGGAGCCGGGGACACCCTCTGCAGGTGCACTGATGGGGGTGTGGGGAGAAGTAACTGCTTCTGCTGTCAAAGCCCATCCCACTGCTCACTTGCCCAATGCCACAGATAATGGAGCCAAGGGTTAAAACAACACAGTGGTTACAGACACTCTGCACATCACCTGCCTACCCCAGTTCCTCCATGCAGCCCCAAGGCAAAACCCTGAGCACACTACTGATGTGCCTGTTTCTACTAAATTAGGCTCACACAGGGCAAGGACTCAGCTATCAGCTATTGGCACTTTGAAGCTGGACCTAACGAGCACAGATGTAAAAAATGAGCAAACAGAACTGCCACTTGTGAAAATGTGCTTTGAAGTGAGATGTAATAGCACACACCTGTAATCCCAGCACTCGGCAGAATGAGACAGGAGGACCACCGAGAGTTCAAAGCCAGCCTGGGACACAAAGTGAGTCCAAGGCCAATCTGAAGTAAATAGTAAGACCCTATCTCAAATTTATGTATGTATGTATTTATTTATGTATTTATTTATTTATTTTGCGGAACCAGGGATTGAACTCAGGCCCTTGTGCTTGTCAGGCAAGTGCTTATTCTACTGAGCTATCTTCCCAGCCCCAAAATAGTATTCCTCATACTTCTGCTATCTTGATCCCCCCACCCCCCAGCCCGAAATGAGGATCAAACTCAGGACCTTGTGCTTCACTGTCAGATACTTATGCCATTGAGCCTGCTCCCCAGCCCCTTCTATCTGAAATTTAAAAACAAAAAGTGCTTTGAATATGGTACATGGTTATGAAAATGTATATCCATGATACTGTTGTATTATTTGTGTAACGTATTATGTTAAATTTGTTTTCATGAGACACTGTTCAGAAGTGAAGTTCAGATTGGTCAGCAAGTCTGTGCTGATCTGTGTGCTCATGGCCATGGGGATACTATGTATCTGGAGGGTCACAAATGTCCTGAGTGACTGGGCAGCTGAGCCCCTATCATTGACAAATTGTTAACATAGGTAGTATCTCACATCAATGCAAGGACAATTTAAGAAATCTTCACCCAATGGAATACAGTTACCCATTGTCCATAGGATTGGCACTGATGAACTCAACCAACTTTTTTTTTAAATGTATTTGGTACAGGCAGCTCAGACTGCTAGTGATGCTGTTGTTTTCAACCTCCCCAGCACTGGGATTACAGGTGCACACAACCTGCCCAGTTTCTGTGAATAGCTCAGCAGGCTACAGGGTGGGCTCAGCAAGGCGTGTGGTGCTGGGGATTGAACCGCGGTTCCTGTGTTTGCCTAAGCAGGCACTTAAGTTTGTTGAGCTATTTCGCCAGCCCTCAACCAATCTTAAGACTGAAAATATTTTGGGAAAAAAATTTTACAGGTTTTTTTTCTTGTCGTTATTCTCTAAGCAATAAAGTAGAGGGGCTGGTGAGATAGCTCAGTGGTCTAAAGCACCTACTTAGAACAAG
>NW_004524918.1:655494-657155 GCF_000260255.1 Octodon degus
AGGGTCTCACTAAGCAGTTTGGACCTGTAGGGATCATTGTGTCTCAGCCTCCCTATTGCTGGTATTACAGGTGCATGCCACCACGCCTGGCTCCAGGGCTAGCACGGTGTACCTAGAGTACCGGGGCTGACACAGCACATGGTACTGGGGATCAAACTTGGGGCTTTACCCTTGCCAGGCAGGTGCTTATACCACTGAGCTATCTCCCCAGCCCAGTATCGTACCATTTAAGTAACAGAACTAGACATGCTTGGATTCTGGTATATTCTAGGGGTCCTTAAGAGTAAGAAGAACTTGAGAGAAAGCAAGCTTCTATCTAATATACATAGAAGGGCCCCAGAAAGACAATTGGTCCAGTCTGGGAGTCCTGGAACCAATCCGCTGAAGACACTCAGAACTGACCACACTGTGTGCAGCTGTTAAAATATTTACAGGGGGGCCAACAAGATAGCTCAGCAGTCTAAAGCACCTGCTTAGGCAATCACAAGGACTACAGTTCAATCCCAGGCACCAATGCCACACCTGCCACACCCCCAGGGTGGGCTGAGCCAGCCACAAAAAAAAAATAAATAAATAAACAAACTAAAATGTTTACAGGGTTATATAAGAAAAACACTGCTTTAATAACATGCAACAGAAAGTAAGGATGTCAAAGATGCATTTACAACACCATCCAAGTATAGAAAAGAAGGGCCAGGGAGATAGCTCAATAGAATAAGTGCTTGCCTGGCAAGCACAAGGGCCTGAGTTCAATCCCTGGTTCCACCCGCCCCCCCCAAAAAAAAAGGTTAAGTGATTGTTACCTACAAGTATAGATAAGAAAATGTTCAGGAAAAATGTCCAAGAGGAAATGCCCCAACAAACAAGTAAAAAACACCTGTTTGTGAAATAGAACTACAGGTTACTGTCATCTTTTTCTCCCTATCTCTTATACACTATCTTTTAATAGACATGCATTGCTTTTATAATGAAAATCAAGCAAAATTACTTATTTCATGCCCACATCATTCTTACAGGTTAGAACATAATGCTGGGCTCAACAAGACCATCCCTTACTTTTCCACTATAAATTTGTACTTTAGTGTAATAGTAGCTGGCATATATCTCAATACCCTTCCCCGAAGGATACAGGAAGCTATCTATGTGTTTTTCCACTTGGTATAATGAATGGAAAAGTATACGCAAATATACGAAAGTGTCAAAATGGGATTTGGATCTACCTTTATGCTTTGTACAACTGGTTTTGCGTATGTTTACCCAAGCATCATAGATGATAGGTTTCAGAGGCAACAGCGATGGCAGCAGTGATGGTGGCACAGCAGAGAAGCAGAAATGGGAGAGGAAAAGCCTTTTTTGACTCCAAACACACAGAGAGGACCAAGGGCAGGGAGATGGGCGGATCCTCTGACCCGAGACAAGGAGCCTGAGGCTTTATGAACTTTTGCCCGAGGCAGAGCCTGAGGGGCGGGTTTAGTGATGTGTAAGGAGCTGATTGGAGGCTGCCTTGTGGGGGGGGGGGTCAAAGGAAGTTATACCCTGGGCTGGAGTGGGGAAGGAGGAGGAAGTTATCATTGGGAAGGTAAACTGTTGTTTTAAGGGCTTCAGCCATATCAGAAGACCACCATAATAATTCAGCAATTCTTACTAGGGCCATAACCTAT
>NW_004524918.1:657472-663737 GCF_000260255.1 Octodon degus
CACACACACACACACACACACACACACACACAAATAAATAAAATAAATTAATTTAAAAAAAAATTTTCTTTTGATTTTTCTGGTAGAGGTAGCCTAGTTCAGTACAATGACAGATGAAAACACCAGATTTCCAAGTTTTAGAGATGGTCCAAGGTGAATCATCAGCTGACCCATGTGTGGATGATAAAAATGATCCATTATGGTAAAATACATGCTTTCATATCAGAAGAGTAGTTAAGAGTATGTGATAATGACAATGATGGTAACTTTGATGTTGGTCATGTAAGCCAGTTACTGTGACAGTGAAATGGAGCAAGAATTGGCTGATACAGGGAATGCAAATTTCCTTGATTCAGATGATACTGAAAAAGCAATGTGAGTACATATTTGATTAGTCAAAATTTTATAAAATGACCATGCAACCAAACGGGAATGGTCCAATGTTAAAACTAGATCTAAAAATACAGTAAAGGGGCTGGAGAGATGGTTCAGTAGAATAAGTGCTTCCTTGACAAGCGCAAGGGCCTGAGTTCAACCCCAGGTTCCACCAAAAAAAAAAGTAAAGCTCTTAGCAAAGGTGAAACACATTGGACAGAATGCCAGAACTGTCATTAAGGTGGGAAATTGTAACAGACAAGATCCTACAAGATATTGTGAAATACACAAAAACTGACATGCAAGTAAAACATTCTGGGGCTGGTGAGATGGCTCAGTGGTCTAAAGCACCTACTTAGAACAAGCTTAGCAAAGCACAGGGACCGCGGTTCAATCCCCCAGCACCACATGCCAGCCAGCCCCGCCCCCTGGTGGGCTGAGCTGGACACACACACACACACACACACACACACACACAAATAAATAAATAAGATTTTTTTAAAAAGTAAAACATTCTGTATGCCCCAAGAGCCATATTTTTAAAAATGTATTTATGATACCACACTAGATGAACTGAAAGAATTCATAATCTGCTGTATTTAGCAAAGATTTCTTTCTTTTTTGAGACAAAATCTCACTAAGTAGTTCAGGCTGGCCTCAAACTTGGGGTGCCCCTCCTGCCTCAGGCTCCCATATGCTGGGATTACTGGCATGCACCACTATGCCCCTAAGCACAGATTTCTTATGGTGACTGTGGGAATGTAAAAGACTTATGGGAAAGAAAAAAAAAAAAGTTATGGAAAAGCAGCAAGGCAAAACATGACATAAAAATCTACGCCTTTGTACATGTGAAGACTTATCATGCTCTCAATTTAGACAGTTATACTGGAACTCAGCCACCAGGTCCTTATTCCTATAGTAATAAACCAAATGATGTTGTCAACAGACTTGTTGCTTCCATCTCCCAATATAATCTGAATGTGACATCTGACAATTGGTTTATCAGTTTCCATGTTACATTTGCTGTGAGAGTACAAATTGACCAGCACAGGAACTATACATAAGAACAAAGCAGAAATTCCAAACAAAAAGCAGCAATTTCAAAACAGAAAATTGTATAGTATAATTTTTAGATTTCAGAAAGATAAGGGGGTTGTTTGCTTTTAATGTATTTGGTACAGGGTCTCACTATGCAGCCTCCCTAGCACTGGAATCACAGGCATGCACCACAACACCAGGTCTTGATGGCCAGCTCAGCAGCCCCAGGGGCAGGACCGGTGCATTGTGGTGCGGTGATCGAACCCTGGTCCCTACACTTGCCTAAGCAGGCACTTAGTCTGCTGAGCGACCTCACCAGCCCTGTAGAAAGGTGACAATGCCCTCTTATGGCAAAGACAACCAAACTAGTATTGCTGATATTGGTATTTCACCATGATGGAACTAATGATTGGGTAATCTCAGTAAAATGGAAGCCTGAGATGGAAATTTTCTACAACAAAACCACAGGTGGGATAGGTGTTATTAATGAGTTATTCAGCAACAGTGATGTCACTTGAAACACAAAGCACTGACTGGCCAATGGTCGTGTTTCACTTGATCCTAAACATGTGTGGCATAGTTTATAAAGAAAATAACAAGTGTAAAATATCATAGAGAAATTTTCTTAGAAGATTCGGACTAGAGATCATTTACAGCAAAGGAAAAAACAAAATGTTTCTACTCAGGGCAGGGATCTATGCAAAACAATTATGGAACACACTGGTGAGCCGACAGGTGAACAGAAAGGCACAGCATTACAAAGACTTACTACAACAGGAAAACAAAAAAGATGCCAACTATGTCCTACAAAACAGTACAGAACAACAAAACATATGCGCTTCAGTGTAAGTAATACTTCTATATGGAACATGCAGTTATCATGTATGACTGCCTTGAGTGTGGCAGGTGAAGCAAGGCTTTTTTTTTTCTTTGTGTGTGTGTGTGTGTGTGTGTGTGTGTGGCCAGCTCAGCCCACCAGGGTGTGGGGCTGGCTGGCATGTGGTGCAGGGGGATTGAACCGTGGTCTCTGTGCTTTGCTTAGCTTGTTCTAAGTAGGTGCTTTAGACCACTGAGCCATCTCACCAGCCCAAGGCTTATTTTTGTGGTAAGAGTTCTATTGGTATTTTCATTGTAGTTCACACAGAAATTTATTTCTGATGTTATCTTTTAAGTTTTTTAAGCAAGTACACAGCTGATGTGAAAATGTTGATGTCTATTCTAAATGCACAATACATATTAAGAATTTAATAATTTATTTTAGGGCTGAGACTATACCTCAGAGGCATGAGCCATCTGCCTGGCAAGCACATAGTCCTGAGTTCAATTCCCAGTACCAAAAAATAATAATAATTTAATTTTAATGATATCTTATGTTCCTGTGAACTACACACTACATAATAAGAATCTCCTAGAAAAACAGAAAGACCACACAGTATCCTATAAAAAGACCAGGAAAGCAAAAACTTGAGCTGTTAGTGTAAGTGATGTGTGTATATGGAGCATGCTATTGTCAAGTGCATGCTCTCTCGGGTATGATAACTGAAGTAAAGATTCTTGTGATTTTTTTTTCATGTTAAGTACTCATTCTTTAATAAAACACATAAAATTAAAATCAGCAATTCATCAATAGAAATATTCTAAGAAAATGGGATCCAGTGAGATGGCTCAGTAGAATAAATGCTTGCCTGGCAAGCACAAGGGCCTGAGTTCAATCCCTGGTTCTGAAAAAAAAAAAAAAAATGTGAGCCTGATAGACCCATGATTCTGCCCCTTGATGATAAAACTAATGTTATGCTCCAAGGCTATAAAGAAAGGCAGGCCACTGAGAGGAGTCCATCCAAAGTATGCTGAACTGAGATCCCCATTCAAAGCCAGCAGGAAGAGACTAATCCAATTTGCAACACAAAACTCCTAGCTGCTGAGAATTGACTATCACCAGTTTCACAGGAACTTTGTGAAAGGGCACTGCTACCTGGTCAGGAGCTGAAGACAGAGGAATAAATAATCCTTTTGCTGAGTAGAATACATACTCACCCAGAAGAATGGCAAGCTGAGCTCAGCCTTGGTATGAAAACCTTAGGTTCAATTCCCAATTCTACATACAAAAAAATCTAGATGAGGTTAAAGGTGTATGCTCAGTGGTAGATCATATGTTAAACATTAAGCACAGTTCAATCTCTAATATGGATAAAAAAACAAAACTCTAGGTGATAGGAATTTTTTTAGCTCCATTACAATCTTAATGAGCCACTGTCATATATGAGGCTTATCACTGACGGAAATATTATATGACACACAAATGTACATAAAATGTTTCTGAAGGCTCAGTGGAATAAGCACTTCCCTGGCAAGTGCAAGGGCCTGAGTTCAATCCCTGGTTCCACCAAAAAAAAAAAAAAAAAAAAAGTTTCTGAAAAACAAATAAAAAATAAAATATTTTTGTATTTCTGGAAAAGTTCTTAAAACATATTTTCAAATTAATATACACAGGGCTGATACCAACAGAGTTAAGTAAATCATAGAAAGTACAACAGTGGAAAGGGGAGGACTTTCTGACATCATTCATAAAGTATTCACTGAGCACCTCTCCTGGAGAAGGCATGGTGTTACAGCATCGCAGTGGCTTCCTGCTCTGACCATTTTTTTTTTTTTTTTTTTGGTTGGCTCAGGCTGCCTAGAAAAACAGAAAGACCACACAGTATGTCCTATAAAAAGACCAGGAAAGCAAAAGACTAAGGGTGGGTCAGGAAAGGCACAGGGAGCTGGGGATCGAACCGCAGCCGCCTGCGCTTGACTGGGTTTGCCCTAGCATGCGCTTAAACAACTGAGCTAACCAGTAAGCCCCACCATTTGTACAGAAAGAGAGAAGATAAACTTATGGTTAAAACCACTCTGAGAGGGACCAGGGAGATGGCTTAAGGGACCGGGGAAATGGCTCAGTGGAATAAGCGCTTGCCTGGCAAGCGCAAGGACCTGAGTTCAATTCCTGGTTCTAAAAAAAAAAAAAAAAAAAAAAAACACTCTCTGAGGAAAATAATATAGTATAGCATGGTAGACAGAGATTATATTCTAATTTTATATGGCCTATTGCCATAGTTTGGATCGTAAATGTCTACAAAAAGCTCTTGTTGAAGTGGTGGTTCCTCAATAGCAGTATTCAAAGGTTGGGCCTCTGGGAAGTGACGGGATTACAAGGGCTCTGACTTTATGAATGGACTAATACATAGATGGATCCATAGCTTAATAAGCTTTTGGGAAGTAATGTAAACTTCTAGATATGGGTTCTATTTATAGAAGTGGATCACTAGCATTCAGATCTTTTTTTATTTTTTTTAAGATTTTTTATTTATTTATTTATTCATTTATTTTTTGTGTGTGGCCAGCTCAGCCCACCAGGGGGCGGGGCCGGCTGGCATGTGGTGCTGGAGGATTGAACCGCGGTCCCTGTGCTTTGCTTAGCTTAGCTTGTTCTAAGTAGGTGCTTTAAACCACTGAACCATCTCACCAGCCCAGCATTCAGATCTTAAAGAGCATATTTTGTCCCCAGTTCCTCCCCTTGCTTTCTTCCTTCTTCCCAGCTGCCATGAGATGAACAACTCTGCTCCACCACAAAGTCTCTGACACCATGTCTGGCCGTGGCTCAAGCCAAAGTAATGTGCAATACTGACTAGAACCTCCAAAACTATAGCCAAAACACATTTTTCTTCCTCTGATTTGTCACAGTGATAGAAAGCTGACTACCAGTCTATTTTCTAACATAAAGACAAATACAGTATCTATTTATATTTTTCTTCCTGTTTTTATTCACATTATGTTTAAATGTAACCTTGAAGCTAACTACTAGTGACTACTGTCCTGAGCATCCATAGCAGTCATTGGCTGGGACCATGTTGTCTGACCTGAATGAAAACACTTACTTCCCTATCCTCACCATATTTACTGCAAGTTTTATCAATAATGGCTTGTTTAGGGCCAGGGACATAGCTCAGTGGCATAAGTGCCTGTCTGACAAGCACAAGGTCCTGAGCTTAATCCCCAGAACCACACACACACAAAAAAAGTTTGTTTATAAAACAAAGGATGCTTTCAAGTACATAGATATTATACTGGTAGTTTCAACTTTCCATAGCACAAGTCCACTGTATAGTAATCCCAAATCAATAATTTTTGGGGCCAGGGAAATGGCTCAGTAGAATAAGCGCTTCCCTGGCAAGCACAAGGGCCTGAGTTCAATCCCCGGTTCTGCCAAAAACAAACAAACAAAATTTGACAGCCATGTTTCAATTCTCAGAACAATCCTATTTTCTCTGACCATCAAAGAGCTCTATGAAATCTGAATCTCAAGTAAAAACTTGCACAGACATTCTTATTTTGTTTTCTAGTACTGGGGTAATATTTTACAGAGGGCCTTGCATGTATTGGGCTAGCATTCTATTCCTAATGTATATCACCAGTGGTTTTTGCTTTGAGGCAGGATCTAATGAAATTTTCAGGCTGGCCTTTAACTTGTGATACTCTTGCCTCAGTCACCTGAGTAGCTGGGATTATAGGTTTGCACTAGCATCCCTCAACTCAATAGTTTTATGTTTATAAAAACCATGAAAGAAAAAACCCATTACTTTTTTTTTTTTTTTTTGCGGAACCGGGGATTGAACTCAGATCCTTGCATTTGCCAGTCAAGCGCTTATCCTACTGAGCCATCTCCCCGGCCCCAAAACCCATTACTTTTAATGAACCACACAATCCTGAAATTGCAACAGGCATTTATTATATTCCTCTAAGTTGAAAACTTTTTTTTTTTGGTGTGAGGTGTGTGTGTGTGTGTGTGTGTGTGTGTGTGTGTGTGTGGGGA
>NW_004524918.1:664777-678534 GCF_000260255.1 Octodon degus
GGGCTGAGCTGACCACACACACACACACACACACACACACACACACACTAAAAAAATGTAATAAATAAATAAAAGAAATATTAAAAAAAAGAAAAATATTTTTTAAAAAAAGACCTAAGCCTTTGTTGCAAGAATGAGCATCTTGTGTATCTGACACTTGGATGGACGTGCCAGTAAAACTGCCACCTCCAACAGTGTGCACATATTACAGATTGGCATCCGTTGTGATTTCGTTTTCCACTTAAAGAGAGAAAGTTTCTCAACTGCTGTAACACCCTGCTCCAGCCCTGGACTTACTGCCACAAAGTCACAGGGTTCCCAGGATGTGTAGAGAACATCTGTTCCAGCAAAACACAGTGCCCTGCGTCAAATGACTTTCATCTTCCAACAAATACCTAGCCCACAACCAAAGTTCATAGACGCTCCTAAAGGCCAGGTATCTTCCCCAGTGGCTGGCTGCCCCTAGCATTTCCTGACAAGAGGAAGTAATGGCTGGGTCCCATTCCCCCCTCCACTCTCTGTCCTGTACCTTAGAGCTTCCCTACATATCTCTCCCCTTCCATGTTCTCACGGAATGCAGACCAGCTCCACCTCAGGAGCACTTCTGAGGGACACAGACTTGGGTTCCTCGTTTTCTTAAACTAGTATATTTCACCTACAGCCTCAAGTTTTCAAAAATAAGCCTGAATGTGACTTCCTTTCTCAGACATCTACCTTTTAAGTGTTCTCTTCTCTGTGTGAACAAGCCCTAGCTCTTTTCCCAGAGTCTGGCCAGCAGTCAGTGGCCACGGCCACCCTAGTTTATTCCTGAGGTTCCTCTGCCATAGAGAATCAGCTGGCCTGAAAGCCCATTGCCCCTGGGGACTTCCCAAACACAATATAACATGATGACAAGAAGTTTTTCAGATTCTCCAGTGTTCTATTCAGTTTAAAATGGCTACTTACTGTGGAGGAAATTCAACAGCCACAAATGGACCGGGAATTCTCTTTGGATTCCCGCCAGGTGGGCCATTAGGGAGTGGGGGGGGTGCCCACTCGCTCCATGGTCAGGCTCAACTGAAAGGGCAGCTACAGAAAAGTGCCTATCACCACCACGACAGAGATTTTAGGCAGCTGCTGTCAAGCCCTACCTTACCTGTGCCACAGTAAGCACTTGAATCTCTGTACTTAACATCTATAGCCTATACCTGTCCAAAATCCAAAGAGAAATTGTCTTCTTGATGTTGGTGGCTGGGATGGTCAAAGCCAAGTTTGGGCCTCCCCCCCAAAAAAAAAAATTTTTTTGGACCCATCTCTACCAACTGTGTGTGGCTCTGGCCCTGTTTTATTTTCTCATCCCTATTTCCTTTTTGGCCCAGTTTATTCTGGTATCTACTTAATCCTCTGGCACTGCATGTGCTTTGCAAGCTAACTCAAATCCTTTCTAGAGTAAAGCAGGGCAAATACATTAAACAGCCATAATCTCCTGTAATCACTTAGTAAGCCAATGCCTGTGGTTTGTGAGGAGAGCAGCCACTGCATGAAGCTGGAGGTGAAGGCCTCACTAACATTCCTCTGGGAAAAGACCTGAACTGCATCACAGCTGGCTGCCCTGTACCAGACATAGTGCCAAAGGCAGGTATGGCTGTCAGGCCATTTGGAGAAGATGAGGATTGGGTGGCAGCACTCATATGGGGGAAAGTCCAAGCAATATTAAACCTTGGTTCTTTAACAACCTCAAAGTTGTTCTGTTTCACTAAAGCAAATCAAAAGGTGACAAGGACTTCTATCCTGATTTCCTTCCTTGCTTTTTCTTTTTTACTTTTTTTTTTTAGGAACAGGGATAGCGGCAATTAAATTCCCACCAAAAAGTCCAAGGCACCAAGCAACACAGCTGGTTCTTGGTACATTAGGACAAGCAAAGACTGTAGAGTTAAGTAGGCCCTGCTGCCTCCCCCTGGCTCCCAACAGAGACCAAGCCAGGGCTGGAGGAGGAGGACATGTGGCCCCAACCACCCACACAGGACAGTAGCAATTTTTTTTCCCCCTCAAACCTCAACCTTGCCGGGGAGATGGCTCAGTGGAACAAGTGCTTCCCTGGCAAGTGCAAGGGCCTGAATTCAATCCCCAGTTCCACCAAAAAAAAAAAAAAAATTCAAAAAAAAAAAAAAAAAAAAAAAAAACCTCAACCTTGAATCTTAGGATCTTCACAAACCCTCTGTCACCATTGACATACAAGGTTCCCCCAACTCTCAAGAACTTTTGTGATTTCTTTACAGCCTACTAAGTGCTGTGGCCAGTCCAGTAAAAGCAAAGAGGGTGACAAGATCCCTGCTGAACATAGGCAGTTTATACCTCGGCCCCAATCAAGGCAGGCTGCCCCTTTTGTGATCTTAGATTCTGGAAATCTAAGATCTGAACCCTCTAACCTGAGAGGCCTTCTCCAGGCTACACAGCTTTGGCAAACACATTAACAGTCTGAAGTGCCAGCTGGTGTGCAAGAAACATATAACTCTGGTAAGCTGAGGGTGGGGAAACAGCCAACATGCCCTGAGCCTTCAAGTAAAGATGAGTACAGAGAGGTCAGAGTTAAGTTAAAAGCACCATCTATTTACCAATACCTCCCTGTTCAGCCCAGAATTTTCACCCATACTTCAGACGTCTCACTATCCCCACTTGCATGTTGAATAGACATTTCAACATGTCACCTTCACCAAACCTTCTGCATCCAGTCTCACGCCCAGCAATCTGCTCACACACCTCCAATGAGTCACTCCAAAGGCAAGGCTACTTCCCAGACTCCTACAACACACCAGGATCCAGGACCCACAGCCTCCCATCTGGACCAGGGCAGTGACCTGTTCCTGCCCTACCCACATACAGCCAGAGGGATCCTCCTAAACCTTGTTATCCTTAATTCAGGTAGTCTGTCCTGTGTTCAAACTAGCTTTCTCCAGATCACCATCTGGGTGAGTAAAACCCAATGGATCTTTTGATGTAGACCAAGAAGGCCACATGCCAGTTCATGGGGCAGAGCATATGGTCTGTGACAAGATAAATACAGTGAGACTCTTTTTATAACCATTTGACATTGCTACAACATCTAAACACTGACACACAAATACCAGGCTAGGTCAGACTAGGAACTTAAGGAATGTTCCCTGCCAGAAGTAGTTTGACAGACTCCACTCTATGCTCCCTGCAGGCCAGACTTTGACAAGTTCTACCCTGACCCTACCAGCCACTCTCCTTCACTGGCTCCAGCCTCCCTGGACACCTTGTTCTACAAACCCGAGCACATTCCCACTTCAACCTCTACAATGCCACACCTCTCCCAGGTACACCCTGACCCATCCTCTAATCCTCATTTATTCCACAGTGCAAACCATCCTCACTATTCCCCACACCACTCACAGGGTTGTCATGGTCTTTCTATTACCCAGAGCACTCATCACATAACATGCCTATATTTATCTACAATATATTTTCCTTTCAATTATTATGCAAGCAAGTGCCCAGCACAGAGGCTAAGATGAGAGTGGGTTCAGGGCATCTGAAGAAGAGCAAGGTGGCCAAGAACTCAGTAAACAATGTGACAAAAGGAATGTAGGAGCCCAGAGTACAAGTGTGGAGAGAAGGCAGAATCTAAAGCCCTACACTGACACTGAGGGCAGACATCAACAGACCTGAGATCTGTGTCACTTCTGTGGGGGCATAAGGACCCTGACATACAGGGTGGGTGTGGGGGGACCTGAAGGAGACCAAGGTCAACCAGAGAAGGGTTTATCTGCCTTGACAAAAACTCAGGGATGACCCAGCAGGCAAACTGCATCTAAAGGCATATTCTAAGGTCCAGAAACAGAGCACAGGATAAAGGTGAGGCTGATGCAGGTGTAGGCTGAGATGAAAGATCAAAAGACTAGCACCAGACTGATGTGACAGAATCAGTTGAGGACAGAAAATGAGAGGTATCCATGATCAGGATGGTGAAGGAAAGGAAGGAGGAAATGATATCTGGCTCACAATAGAAAGCTGTCCCCAAACACCATCATGATACTACCCATCAGGATAACAGTCAAGGGGCTGGTGAGATGGCTCAGTGGTCTAAAGCACCTACTTAGAACAAGCTTTGCAAAGCACAGGGACCACGGTTCAATCCCCCAGCACCACATGCCAGCCAGGGCCACCCCCTGGTGGGCTGAGCAGGCCACACACACACACACACACACACACACACACACACACAAAAAAATTAAAAAAAAAAAAAAAGGATAACAGTCAAAAATATGAGACATCATCCCACCATGGCTGCTCTCATGCAAGGGGTTTTCTCAGCAACTGGCTACTTCTGCTCCTGCAGGGTCTGGATCCTAAACACCTTACTCAGAAACATCTCTTTTGAGTCACAGACTCTATTTGAGGAGTTCCTTTTCTGAATGGCTGGTATTACTCTATCTTCGCCAAGGCAATATGCTCCAAATCCACTCAACTAACAATCAACACAAAAAAGAACAGAAAAGTACCCCCATGACATCATAGGGTGAAGAATACAAAAAGGAATGCTTGTGCCAATTAGTTAAGGATGAACTACAATTCCAGGTAACACTTATTTGCTCAAAATTCACCTGGGATATAAAAAATATATATTAAATAAAAAGATATTCATTTTTATCTTTGATTCATATCAGAGACGAAAAAGAGACTATACAACTTGAGTGACTTGCCTGATTTAGGGGTAGCCATACAAGCAGCGAAAAACCACACAGGCAAAGGTGCAGAGGGAAGACCAGAGAGGGCCCAGGACAAAATAGCCAGGTCTGTTTCTAATAGGTAAATGTTGCCAGGCACAGTAGCTCACATACTTGTAATCTTAGCACTCAGGAGGCTAAGGTAGGAGGAGCACTACAAATTCAAGGCTAACTGTGGCTATATAGTAGGATTAAGGACAGCCTGCATTGAGACCTTGTCTCAAAAACAAAACAGCAACAAAAAAAGCACATGTATGTCCCATGAAAGCCAGCAAAACTACAGACAGATAAGCCCAAAACTACCAAGGTTCAACAGACTTTACCAGTTACCATAGGGGCAGAACATACAAAAAAAGGAGAAATTTTATGAAGTTCTGTGGGAACCTGAGTATATGGCAGGAGAGAGGGGATTTAATCCATCTACCCATTTATATAAGCTTTGACCTTGACATTCTTTTCAGTACAAAGCTGGTCATCCTTATATTTTCTAAGGTCAATATAGAAAGAACCAAAATCTGGTATAAACTGTTAGGGCAAGACAGGGAGATGAAGGAAGATATCTCAGAGCTAAGTATAGTGATCACACAAATACCAAGTCAAACAAACTGAAATATTAATGAGGCATGAGTGAACAGAAACTGTCTCCAGGGCTGATTAAGAGGCTGGCTACCTCATGGGGAAACCACACAAGAGCTTGCTGTTGGAGCTCCTTTTGCTCAGAATGGAAAGACAGCTCTCTTCATAAGCACAGACCTCCACCTCCAACCAACCAAAGATTAGAATGAGAGTATAGGCAACAGTGAAAATCTGTTTCCAGTTTAACCTGAAACAGTATAGGCTCTGAACAGTATACATTAATTAGTTAAAAGACAAGTCCCATTTTTAGTCACTCATTGAATTCAGCATCTTCAAATACCATAACCTACAATTGACAGTACAGCTAACTCTCTATTTACAGTGGTAACAGGGATTTCAGGGATGACAGCAGTTGACTGGGAAGCAAAAACAATCCTACTGAATAATCAGCAAGGTATCAATTACTTCATAAAGGAAGATGGCTTCCAGTGAACATCAATTGAGGATCTAGTGGGTGCTCAGCGTTGTGAGGTTGAAATCAGATATTTCTACTTGAACAAATCAATTGGTCTGATCTATCATCACTGGCAGTCTAGCAGGCAGCAAAGTCCTTTCCAGTTTGTCAGGACATGAGACATGGGAGAAAGAGGCCATCACCCCATGCCTACGCAAAGAGCACTCCCTCTACTAAACAAGTGGTATTCAATCATATGAAAGGGAGCATGGCTAGGCCAAGATCTCCTGGGGAGACAGTTAGAAGAGGGTCCCATGCAGCTAGAGGTTAGACTGCCAGACCCAGCAGGAGAAAGGGAGAGAGTTGGCTGTACTGGCACAAGCACCCCCCAGCAAGCTGCTCAGCATTTGTAGGAAGGAGAAAAGCAAACCGCCTTCCCACCTCGGGCTGCGCGGTCACAAGTGAGGCAAGGCTGGGCCCAGTCGCCATTTGGGCGGGAAGCCAGCCCCAGGTGCGGCAGGAAGGGGTGGCGCTGGCTCAGTGGCTGTAGCTCCTCGCTCTGACCCAGTGGGGCCCCTGTGCGGTGCTGAGGGCACAGCGAGGCCTCAGGCGCTGTTGGGCAGGGACACACACACATACACACAGAGAGAGACAGACCATTAGAGGATGCTGCACAGCAGCCCTGCAGGGGGCATGGGCTGAGGCAACCCAGAGCCCTGTATCACCCCTGCTGTGCCCTGTGCTTGGAAACTAGTCCTGAAAAGCCTGCTAACCACAATCTGACACTGATTATGTAACTCAGACCTACAGTCTAAGAGAACTAGAAAACTTCAGCACTGGGACATCATTTAGTCCAGTGGAAGCCCAGCAAGGCCCAAGGCTCTGGCTCAAAATAAGGAAGAAAGGCCAGTTCAAACAATTAGGCTCCTATACCCTCAGTCTCGTTCCTCCATGTGAAATGTTCCACAGACTATTCATAAACATGACACTGTTTCAGCTCCTTGCTTTGTATCCTCTGGCTTCCAGAGAACAACAACTGTAAGAGGCACTCCCCTGATCATACAACACAGCCACAGCAATGTAGAACAGGGAAAGGTACGGTGATGGTACTAAGGCAATTCAAAGAAAGCCTTTTCTGGAGGTATGGCAAAAGGGTCCTTGAGGGAAACAAAGGGCAATGGGTGTGGGGGATCAAACTAACGGAGACCCGTGAAAATTAAGGTTGAACCATTTTCAACTATGTTTAATTTAAGCAAAGCAGTTCAAACTAAAAGAGGAAATAACTTAAAATGATATAATGACACAAGAAAATGCTAACCTGTACCACACTTACTAATTTAGAATTTCTAGAGAGAGGAAGTCTGACTTTGACATGCAAATCTTCCATGTGCCACATTTCTCAAACTGCTGGTGGCAGCTGATCTCAAGTCTGACTGAGGGGTGCAGGATATAGTTCAGTGGCATAAGCGCCTACCTGGCAAGCACAAGGTCCTGAGTTCAATCCCTGGTACAAAAAAAAGTCTAATTAAACTGTCAAAAGCAAGAAATGTTAGGAAGTGGTCTAGTGACAAAATCATTAACAAAGCAAGGATTGACAGGGATTTGTCAAATTACTTTAAAAAAAAAAAAAAAAGTTTTGTGTTGTGTTGATATAGTGTTACTAATTTCCAAAAACACAGAATGGAAATCTGCACTTCTGTTTCTGCAGCCAAAAGATACAATTTCTGTGTCATTCCTGCCCGCACCGCCTCCAGGCCAACAGTATAGGGTCCATACTGGCCACAGAGCACAGTGAAGGCTCAAGGACACTGTGCCTGGAATCTTTCAGAAAATAACTAGGATGCCAGTATGGTTCAGTGACCAGTATCCATCACTTCCTGAACACCTCTTATACTCCCACAGATTTTTTTCTGAATGAAGGGCAAAGGCCTATTTATCCAACATGCAAACCCCAAAACACAGGCCAGCTCTGTCTAGTGCAATTACAGCCATGCAACCAAATCACAGAAATTGGCATTCACACTAAACACCTATAAAGGTTTTCTTGCATTTTTCCCTCTTTGAGACAGAGAAAACCAATCTCCACTTGTGTGATGCTGAAAGAGAATAATACACTGAGCCATTCAAGAGACCTGTAGCTCAGTCAGTAGAAAAACACTTAATACAAGATTAAAGAAATAAGATTCTGGGGGGCAGGGAGATGGCTCAGTGGAATAAGTGCTTCCTTCCCTGGCAAGCACAAGGGCCTGAGTTCAATCCCTGGTTCCGCCAAAAAAAAGATTATTCAGATCAGCTCCCCACTGTTTGAACAGGATAATTCTTCTGTTGGCAGACTTTCTCAGGAGGAAAATTCTAAGACCTACCTTTGTGTTCATCTTTTTCTGAGAGCACAGGAAGCCACAGAGGCCGCTCTACACAGATGCACCAAGGGAGACCTGCACAGCACCCAAGGGACTCAAAGACCATTCATTAGTGCTCGTATCTCAATCCAGACTATGAGCATTGTTGTTTGGGTTGCCAGAAGCTAAGAATTTAGAACACAGTCAGGCCCTGAGATGGCCACTATTTCCTCAGCATCAGGACATACATAATACCATACTACCTACCTCCCCCTCCCCTGCTGCCACATCTGTACAAGGTGTCCAATCAGATAAGAGGTAGGGAGCACTTTAATTACTCACAGCCATGATAGGAGGCTGGAGATCCCCCAGCCTTGCCATACTCCTGCTCCGAATAGCTGGTGGACAAGTTGGGCTGACTGGAGCCACGGCCAAAGGTGATTTGGTTGCTGCCCATGCCAGTGGCCACCTGGGCCATGCGCTCTTTGGTTTTGAGAGCCTGGGCCCGCTCAGCCTTCAGTCTTTCCTCGTCCTTAAGGAGAGCCACCAGCTGCTTTGACTTCTCACGCACATTGATGCCCTGGTCCTTGCCATCACGGTCAATGTACTGAAAATCCTTTAGAGTCTGGATGGCGAAGATGTTCTCACGGCACTGCTGGGCCACACGCTCAGAGCCTGTCTTGATAAGGTAGTCCAGTAGGGTTAGTGCCTTGTACACATGCCGCCAGTTCTTGCCATGGTCATTGAGCCGCTTCCATACCATGCTCATGATCTCTGAGAAGGCCACCACATTGTAAGTCAGGTCGGCAATCTCAGTCATCAGAGAGCTGGACGGGCCCCACGGGTCATTGGAGGTGGCTTCCCGGACTTTAATTTCAGCCTCTGAGTAATTGTTCACAATGTTTTTCATTTGCCGTCTGATAGATGAAGTCGTCATTTTTATTTTCTGTTACAAATTTAAAGCCCTTCAAAGACAGAGAATTTCCTATCCTTAGTAAGTCCACACCCTATGAAGGTCCAGTTTCCGTAATCACACTGGAGTAGCCTTGAAGTCATTTCCTCTTTGGAGCCTCAGATCCAAGAAACTAGCCATGACCTAAAGAGAAAACACACTTTACTGTGACATGAGTAGCCGAGGAGGGTAAAAGAGCCTGGCCAAGATACTTCTGTACATGGCAGGTCCTGGGTGATACTTTGAGGGTGATACTTTGAGTGTGAGTGGACACACTGTCCATCCTGGGGTGAAAAAGCCCATCTTGCTTTTAAAGCTAAGACAAAATCAGTAACATCAATGGTAGGTGTGGTTGAACATGCCTATAATCCCATCACTCAAGAGGCTCAGGCAGGAGGACTGCTGCAAGTTCCAGGCCAACCTGACCTGCATGGTGAGTTAAAGGCCAGCCTGAACTGCACAGCAAGACCCTGTCTCCAAAATAAATAAATTAATTCAATAAAAACAATTAATAATGAACAATAACATTTAAACTTGCTTAAAAAAATAAAAAAATAATAAACTTGCTTAAGCCTAAAAAAAAAAAAAAAAAGCAAGACACATTTTCAAAGGGCTTCCATTGGATAATGGCTATTTTGTGAGTTATATTTTCACTGCCAGACACAATTACGACATTGAGAAGCTGAATCAGATAGATTGTGTGCGTGTGTGTGTGTGCACGCGCACACGCTCAAGCACTGGAAATTAAACCGAGGGCCTACATGCAGCCAAATGCAAGGGTTTCAAACTGCCATGAAGAAAAAAAATAAAAATTAAAAAACTTTTTAAAATGTCATGAAGAGCAAGAACGTCTCTCATTTCAGGGTTCTTTCAACTTCAAAATGCCTATCTAGGTCCCTAAAATGTCTAAACATCTCATGTTGGTTCACCAGGCTTCTAACTACTCAGGGAATTCTCCACAAATACCACTTCCCTCCTGACCTTCACTGCTCAAGAATTCATGAACTTTACCAATTTCTACAGAGCAAGGCTAACAACTTCCCCTGAGCTTTCAAGAACTTCCAGCATCTAGGGTCAGTGAGATAGCTCAGTGGACTAAAGTGCCTGCTTAGGCAAGCACAGAGACCACAGTTTAATTCTTGGTATGTACCACACCAGCTCTGCCCCCAGGGTGGGCTAAACTAGCCACAAGAAAAAAAAAAAAAAAAAAAAAAAAGAGCTTCCAGCATCTGGCCCAGCTAAAACAGCCTGACAACTTTCCTGGTTCTGATCCAACTCCATCTCACAGATAGAAAACTAAAGGCTAGGACTATACATTCACACACTCCAAACACTTCCATCCCCTTTCTCCCTCCAAATGAGAAATACTTACAGAGCTAGAGTTAGATCCACATCTCTGACACACAGCTCTGGTCCTCAAGCTTGGTGACTGCCATCTGTCTTGTTCAAAATGAGTACCCAGCACCAAGCACTGTGTCAAATATGAAATAAACACCTCTGAATAAGTGATGTTCCAAAGTCCATAGCCCAGCAGGGGACAGAGGTTCTTCATTTATAAAATAAAGAAAATTGCCGGGCATGGTGGCATCTGTAATCTCAGCATTTGAGTGGCTGAGGCAGGAGGACTGCTATTTGAGGCCAGCTTCAGCTACATAATGAGTTCATAGTCTTCCTGAACTGCATAGTGAGACCCTGTCTCAAAAAAATAAATAAAACAAAGAAACTGAAGCCCAGAGGTCTCCAAAGTGGCCACATATACAACAGCATACTTGATGCAAGAAGAGAAAGTGAGTCTCCATCTACCATGATCACCTGCTTGACCATTTGGGGTCCTTCAGGTCAAGCTCTGTTTTACTTATTGCTCATGAAAAAAACTGCCAACAGATGAAGACATTCTGCTGTACTGGTAAAGAACCCGAGACCTTGAGTCATGACACTGGCTAATTATGGCTGCCTGGCTGGGACCTGTTTCCAGTACCCTCTCACCAACCCTCATCCTGACATATCTGCCTTGAGTAGCCCAGGACCTACCACCTCCTCTATCCCCCTGCAGTGGCCCTTACTCTGCCCTGAGCTGCCATGCTGTTTCTGCCAGAGAAACAATGGACAGCTCCAGCTTCCTCATCCAAAGCTCTGGTGAAAATAGGCATATCAAAAATAAACAAATCTGGGGGCTGGTGAGATGGCTCAGTGGTCTAAAGCACCTACTTAGAACAAGCTTAGCAAAGCAGAGGGACCGCGGTTCAATCCCCCAGCACCACATGCCAGCCAGCCTCGCCCCCTGGTGGGCTGAGCTGGCCACACACACACACACACACACACACACACACACACATAAATTTAAAAAATAAATAAACAAATCAGCAAAATCAAGGAATACAAACATCAGGAGTCACATACAGTCACACAAATAAGGGGACAGTTCATAAAATACCACCTTCTCTCCATCATAAGATATGCAAAGTTTTGTCTTCATTTAAGGCCAAAAGAACTGCCTTCACCTGAAGGCAGGCATATTTCACCTTTCCACCTATCTGTCCAGCTCTCATGAATCCTCCAAAACCTGTTAGAGGGCTAGAGATAAAACTTTTTCATGCTAACCTGTGCACTTCACTTAAGGTTTTTCACTTAGAGTGCTACATTTACTACGGACATAAACGGAATGGACCTCACAAATGAAAAAAGAACAGATTTTCCGTACTTCCAAGCTTAAATTCCAGATGTGCAAAAATCAATAGTAATGCCCAGAGGTCCTGTAAGTGGGGCAGGGACCCCAGTACTTCCACATTTGTTATTCTAGAAAATGCACAGCAGGTATACCTGCCCTACTCTTCAAAAAAGTAAGAATTAGGCACCTCCCTCCAAGCTTCAATTAAGCAGAAGAGTAAATGTGGTGCTGGTTAAAATGGTCTCCAATGAATGAGGATACCCTAGAAACTAAACAAAAAGAATGCTTTGCCCAGGAGAGGTACAATAACATGAGTTCTGCTGCCCTCCTCTAGTTCAGCCACCTGGGCAGCGGGGATGGGATGCGGGCTGTTGGCAGATGTCCAGCTGGGCCCAGCATCCTCCACAAGGCTGAGAGGCCCAAGAGCTCCCACAGAGCCTTCTAGGCTTACGGTGCAAAAAAAAAAGCAGTGATTCCTATAAGAAAGGGCAGACCATACAGGCTGGGAAAGGAATGCCAAGCAATTCAGAAACTGGGGCAGTTGGAGAAGGCAGGTCATTCTGTAACAGGTACAATCAGCTGTGGTTTCTGAAATATTCAGGCTTCATAAAAAAAACAAAAGAGCTAATAAAATTTTTGCTGATCACAAAAAGAAAGCCTGTATGTAGTTTGTATATCTAGCTGCTAGAGTGTGTTGTGTGTGTGTGCGCACGCGTGTGTCTAGTACTAAGAACTGAACCCAGTGTAGCCCTCACACTGAACTGCACCCTTAGGACCCATCCCTACTTTTTGGAAATGGTCTTACAAAGTTACCCAGGCAGGACTCAAAATTAAAACACTTCCACTTTAGCCTTCCACAGTGTTTCACAGCGGCTATTTCCTTAAGGCTTAATAGACAGGTAGGTTTCAGAACCAACAGATGGTGAGGAAGATACCTGGGGGATAAGATATTTAGTAGTTTGAAAGGACACCAAAGCACCAAGTCTTCCAGACTGACTGGGCTGTGCACCTTACTGGAGCAAGATGTTAGAAACTAAAACTTTCTAGTTTGTTTGTTTGTTTGTTTTCCTCCAGTACTGGGGATTGAACTCAGGACCCTGCGCTTGCCAGGCAAGCACTTATTCTACTGAGCTATCTCCCCGCCAAAACATTCAACTGTGAGATTAATACTAGCAAAGCAGCAGGACCCTGAAGGTACCAGCAGGCAAAGCTTCAAAAACCTAAACCTCCACTGTTTTACCAAACTGGGCTATGCATACTCAGACCTCACTTTCTCATTTTAACACATTTACAACAGAGCCATTAATTCCTGTGTCTTGCTGCCAGGAGTCTTTAATTTGAACATGCTATGTTCCTACCATCTTAACCCATATGGCAGCAGGAGATAGTACCATTGAGCAGTACAAGCTCTCTGATACGATAGTCAGGCATGTTCCACTAGTGGTTTAAGTTGGTGGGAACTAAACTTCTCTCTCTCAACCACAGAACTGGGTTGTAAACACTGAACCACTTTCTCTACTAGCAAGCATCTACCATAACTCCTTTGCAAGAATGAGCCCCTAACACACACCCCGTCCATGCCCTGATATTTCCAGTACCTGATATCTGAATGGTTTGCATGTTCCACTTTCCAAACTTACCTTCTGAATACCCCCATTTTCTTCATTTCTAGTCTGCTAGGAATGAGCCAATATACATGCAAAAGTTGCTACAGCAGAATCACTTGCTGTATCCTGATCTCCACAGGTAAACCTCTGCCAAGTGTATTGAGCACACAAGTCAGGTCTTACAGATTTCAGGCAAGAGCCAGGCAAATAGATATATGCGTAGAATCGCATCACTCAAGAGGCTAAAGCAGAATGATCAGGGCTAAGGGGCAGCCTGGACTACAGAGTTCAAGGCCAGCCTAAAACTACACAGTGACACCTGTCGCAAACTGCAAATTGAAGAAGAAAGGAAAGAGGAAGGGAGGGAGGAAGGAGAAAAGAAAAGGAGAAAGGAAGGAAGGAAGGAAGGAAGGAAGGAAGGAAGGAAGGGAGGG
>NW_004524918.1:679625-680370 GCF_000260255.1 Octodon degus
AATAACTCAATTTATTAAGAATCAGAGTTTCAGATGTACATGAGATAACCACTATTAACCACAATGAACAGAAAAAATTCCAAGTAACAGAAAAAAACTAAACCTAATACCAGCTGGCCTGGGGAAGTCATGCTATGGACTTGGGATACAGCAGTCACAGAATGCCTGCCTGGTATGCAAGAAACTCTGGGTTTCACCTCCAGCAAATTAAAAAAAAAAATAAAAAAAAAAATGAAGCCCTTTTGGTAGCTTTGGAAACCCCATGTCCAAAGCCACAGCTATTCAGTAGGGAAGGAAACAATCACTTTTCTGTTTGTCCCCATAAGTAGGAAGCTTCTTTAAAGCAAATATTTAATTACCAGCTAGGAACAGAATCTGCTGATTTTGCCTATGTACAACCTTCTCTGCCATCGTAGAAGTGGTTTTCCCAGGGCAATTGGCCAGGAGGAGGCAGACTGGGGACTCAGGCAGGGCCTAACAGAGCACTACAGTCACCCAGCCCTGTGGCTAAATGAGGGACCCAGTGACAATACAGAGTGAGGTGCCTGAAGACCTCTCTGGATGACCCTGAAATAAGTAGGAAACCAGGATGGTTGCTAAGCTGTTAGAAGCCACCTCAGGGCCAGTGCAGAGGCTACTTAAGACTAAAACAGGGCTGGTGAGATGGCTCAGTGGTCTAAAGCACCTACTTAGAACAAACTAAGCCAAGCAAAGCACAGGGACCGCAGTTCAATCCCCCAGCACC
>NW_004524918.1:680595-687387 GCF_000260255.1 Octodon degus
TGCAAGATATATCCTCCCATTAGTTGAACTTCTGACCGCCTATACCAGAAGCCATTCATTCCCTAAACTTCTAAGTCACATGAAAAGGCATCTGTAACCTATAATAGTGTGCTGTCACTTGTAACCTTCTAGCCCTGTGCAAGGAGCAGCTAAGAGGAAAACAGAAGGAAAGGTGTCAAGAGAGTGTAGGTATTCCCTAGACTCCCAAAGGGGGTTCAAGTAAAGTGTGGAGACATTGCTAGGCTCCAGAGCTACACCTGGTCTTCAGCCCCAGTCTAACACAGGGGCTGCATCTTCCCAGGAAAGCACAATACTCCCTAAGAACAAAGCAGCCTGCACCTAAGTCTGAGATCATCTGCTCTTCTATAAAAAGGACAAGAGTGACTTATAAGGAGAACCATAAAGTAATCTCTACATCCCAATAAGCCAGAGAGAAAAAGGGAAGCTGTAATTCTGGTATATTAGAAAACCCAAAATCCAAACAGTGTACTATGAATAACCACTACGAAGACAATAATATGCAATGTATTAATTATTGAAACTGTGCTACTAACCGGTATTGAAACTGTCTCATTGCTATTTTTGTTTCTCAATACAATTAATAAAAAGGGTCCAGGGAGATGGCTCAGTGGAATAAGCCTGGCAAGCGCAAGGGCCTGAGTTCAATCCCCATTTTTTTTCCACAAAAAAAATTAAATAAATAAATAAAATTAATAAAAAATAAAAAATAAGCAAAATATAGAGAAAAGTTTGATTGGCATATGATATTTTAAGGAAACGATTAAGTGCTGTTCCTCAAAGGTAAACATCTCTCTTAAGTAATACTTACCTTTAGAATGGCTACAAGTAATTTTGGAGTACACTTCAATCTTGATTTGCATTTAATCCAGAATATAAGTGGAATAACTATTTTTAATTCAATTAAATACCAGTTAATTATCAGAACCAATATAGTTGTTATTTTCTTAATCAAAATAAATATTTTTTGCAATTGACCAAGTTAAAAAAAGAAATCCAAACAGCAATGGAGATTGGAAAGAGATTGAATAAAACGGTGGAGGCAACAATAACAAAAACCACTGCTAGGGTGATGCTCCTGAAGACAAGAATTCCATAAAAATGTGCTCCAAGAGTTTTGGAGCTGAGTGGAGAAATTCCTTCCAAATCTAGTGCTTTGATATTGAAAGACAAGAGAAGCTTTATGTGGTTCTGAGCAGCCCAGGTGCACACATGTTAAAGCTGTTCTTTGCATCCCATCAGTAAGTCTCCACCAAATCCCCAAGATTTTGGGTAGTGGCTTTTCAGCTGTCAGTACCAAAGATCAGGAGATGCAGTGAAGGAACAACATCTGTCCCTCAGTGCCCCTTTTCCATACCTAAGTCACAGGACACTCAACTGTGACTGGCTACCCAGTCCCAATCAATAAATATGATTTGATTAAGTAAAAATGCTCACCTTAGATGGGAGCTCAAAGGATGGGAGTCTTGCAGCTTCCTATAACTCTGTATGTACTTCACTTTTCTAAAAGTAGGCTCAGGGGCTGAGGAGATAGCTCAGCAGCATAAGTGCCTGCCTGGTCTAATAAAGCGCGAGGAGGCTTAGGGTGGCTAAATAGCTCAGTGGACTAAAGCACCTGCTTAGGCACAGCCCATGCAGCCGGGATTCAATTCCCAGTGTGCTGTGCCAGCCACACCCCCAGGCCATGCAGAGATGTCGACTGAGACTGGGCATGCTGGTATACGCCTGTGATCCCAGCACTTGGGAGGCTGAAAACAGGAGAATCACTACAAGTCTGATCTACATAGTGAGACCCTGTAGACCCTGCACTAAATATATTTAAAAAAAAAATGCAGGCTCAGCAGGGAGGACATCCATTTCCCTAGTGTCACACCAGCGTTGGTCACGGGCCATATATATCAGGATCTCCTGAGAACTTGTTTGAAAATCCCAAAGTGGAATAAATGAGTTATATACAGCCAAAAGGATGCCACATTCTTAACCAGCTGCCTACTGATTTTTAAGCACACTGAAGTAAAAACCATGGTATCTAGTGTGCAAGAACCTGAAACATGTGGAACACTCAGCCCTCCTTGATTCAATGGCTGTTTCCTGCTGTATGCAGTCCATGAGAGAGGATACACCTCTATCATCCTACTGAAGAAAATGACTGCATGACAATCATTACAAGAGGCCTAGTCAGGGTGGCCGGGACCACAGTTCACATGACCAAGCCAAACAGGCCCTCCAGAAGACAACGGCCCAGTCAGGACAATATGGACAGTGCCACATTCTTCTCAACAGTAATCATTTCAGCCTAAAGAGAAAGGACTATTATGGCCCTGCTTCAAAAAAGCTAGCATTAATTTAAAACCCAATAACTGGTCCATGCAGAAGGAAAGACAAAAAAGGAAAAAATTCCTGTATCTTCCTCACACCTGGAAAAGAGCATTTCAGCCAAAAAGGTTATCTTCACTAACTGAACCTAGACATCTTCATTCTAATGATATCTTTAAAAAAAAAAAAGAAAGGGTTCTTGGGGCTGGAGAGATAGCTCGGCAGTTTAAGCTAGCCAACCTGACAACCACAAGGACCTTGGTCCTGGGTTCCATCCCTAACACTGCATGCTGTGCTGGCCCCTGTACCCAGGCGTAATCCCAACACTGATGAGGTCAAGACAGGAGGATCACTAGAGTTCGAGCTGCGTAGTGAGACCCTGTACCAAATACATACATAAAAAAAGAAAGAAAGAAAGAAAGAAAGAAAGAAAGAAAGAAAGAAAGAAAGCAAGCAAGCAAACATGCAAGAAGAGTCATGTGTAGTGACACAAGCCTGTAATCCCAGTGCTCTGGAGGCTGTGGCAGGAAAGATCACTTCAAATCCAAGGCCAACCTGAACTACACAGTGAGACTGTCAAACGGTGCCCTCACCTTCCTCCCCCATCCCACCCCCAAAATAAAAACATGCAAAAAGAAAATTATACAGCCTTGTAGAAAAAGCCTAGAGAACCAGGAAAACCAGGAACCAAAGTACAGTGCTATAACTACTCTGAGGCACCAAAGAAGCCTTGACCAAACACTCCCCAAACTCTTAATCCCAAAGGCTCTATTTTGACAAGTAACTTGGTTTCCTGCTATTTCCATGTATCCTGGGAGCTCAAGCCCAGCCACAGGTCATGGGCTGAGAGGCTGGTACTCTGGCCACAAGACAAACAGCAAATGTTTCTGCTGGTTTGTGAAGTTCCATGAGGAGCAAAAGGGAAGGCTTTCCTTGGGCCTTTGAAGTTGAAGAGCAGCCCTCAGAACATCTTGCCTCTCACGAAGGCAGCCTGGATCCTGCCTGTCCTAGTTCTTCATTTCTAATGTAGACACACATAGTTCTCCATTTGTAATGCACTGTGACACTGCTGCAGAAAACATGCTAATGAAGATGATGCCACACTAGACAGGCAACGCTGTACATCACTACGGACTATATTAGTAGAATTTTCCAGCTTGAGACATTTAAAAAACATGCAGAGCTGCATGGGAAAATCTCAAGTTCCCATGATTTCATGCTTAATTTAGACCTGGCTGGTAGCCCTGGTGCTGCTAAGTGCTAGGCTGTCCCCATCTCCTGGGTGTAGGGGGAGTGAGCTGCAGGGCCATCAGCCACCTACTTCATACTCTTCTCAAAGGAAACAAGGATGTAGGACAGAGGGTGGCAGGGCACCAAAAAGAAGCTGCTGAGCTCTAGTTCTACAGCACAACAAATAGAAGAGCTCTCAGTAGAAGACAGCAATACAAAATAAGTCACAACTTACTGTACACTGCGCATTATTCTAATCACTTCATGGGTCTTCATTAACAATCCAAGGGAGGAGTCAGTCTTCTTATCACCATTTTAAAAAGAAACTGAATGACCCAAGGCTGCACTACCAGAAAATGACAGGACCATGATCAGAGATCCCAGTCTATCCCTTTTTCTTATTTTTTCTAGTTTAGACAAGTCTAGTACTGAAAGTCTAGAATGACTAATTTTTCCCTTGCTGTATCTTCAAGCCTAGAAAGAACCTTACTATCTACGTGTTTGGGACCAGAAGGTAACAGGGAATGAACTGTCTTCATACCCTGTTCAACAGGTCACAGGAGCTCCTTTTCTCAGCAAGCTCACTAAATCAAACAAGAGGAAGCAGACAGTGGAGTAGGAAGGGCTCAGGACTCACCAACTATGAAAGTGGGATGCCGGGCTGGTGAGATGGCTCAGTGGTCTAAAGCACCTACTTAGAACAAGCTTAGCAAAGCAGAGGGACCGCGGTTCAATCCCCCAGCACCACATGCCAGCCAGCCCTGCCCCCTGGTGGGCTGAGCTGGCCACACACACATACACAAACACACACACATAAATAAATAAAATTTAAAAAAAAAAAAAAAGAAAGTGAGATGCCAATGCCAGCAATGAAGAAGAGGCTTTGATGGCATTAAAGAAGGCTCTACTTCAAGAAGTGTAAGGTCTTCAGCCTAGTAGCACAGTGTGATCAGTTGAGAAGAGCAGGCAGAACCACATGAACTCCAAAATAGTCCCTAAAAATGTTTTGTTTTTTAAAAACTCATATCCTTTAAAAAATGCCACTTTATATGTAACAATATCTTCCACTGAATCAGTCACATCAAATTTAGTGACCTGAAAAGTTTGTATTGCTCCTCTGAAACGGGCCTTAAAGCTAGGAGATAAACTTCCTTTTTTGGTACAGAAAAAAATACTACTTTTCCTCCTAGAGACATTCCCAGTATTTTATTTACTTTACAACACTGACTGGCTACATTAGGAGGAAATGTTTCTTCCTAACTTTTTTTTTTAGTGTATTTAGTACAGGTTCTGCAGGGTTTACAGGGTCTCACTATGCAGATATGACTCACAGTGATCCTCTTGTTTACAGCCTCCCAAATGCTGGGATTACAGGCATGCACCACCAAGCCAGTGCTCAGTCTCAATCGCTGTCTCAGCGCACTCCAGGGGAAGGACCAGAAAGGCAGGTCCGGGGACTGAATCCCTGGCTCCTGCATCTGCCTAAGCAGGCACTTTAATCTATTTGGCCAACCCTCCTAACTCTTATTAAACATCATAGAGTCTACCCCAGAAGTGGGGAGGGGCAGTCTTATTTTCCTGTTGCTCCTCCCTTTCCTTAAATGTTTTGCTAGGGACTGTTGAGAACATACAATATGTGCAAACTACATGTGAAGCACAAGCATAATGAGCCACTTGACCCCTCATGGTCCCTCAAGCGGTAAGATTCATGCAGGGCCTTCTTTGGCTCCCCACATCCTCTTCCACCTCTGGGGCAAACAGCCTAGATTTCAGTCCTTTTCCTTTTTTTTTTTTTTTTTTTTTAAGACAGGGTCTCACTATGCAGTTCAGGCTGGCCTTAAGCTTGCGTGATAGCCCAGGCTGGTCTCAAATTCTCAATGATCCTCCCGCATCGGCTTCCCAAGTGCCAGGATTACAGGCATGCATGACTATGCCTTTTTTTCTTTTAGGAACTAGGAATTGAACTCAGGCCCTTGTGCTTGCCAGGGAAGCATTTATTCCACTGAGCCATCTCTCCAGCCCCTATGCCAATATTTTGTTGTTTTATTTTTGAGGTTTTGTTTTTGTTTTTTTAAAGAAATAAGTCTGTCTTACATGTAGCCCAGACTGACCCTTAACTATGTATCTCAGGTTGGTCTTGAACTATGGTAACCCTCCTGCCTCAGCCTCCAGGATTACAATTATGTATTATAACATCGAGCTTAGTTCTGGTTTTTTTGTTTGTTTTTAGTGGAACCGGGGGTTTAACTCAGTTCCTTACAAGTGCTTATTCTACTGAGCCATCTCCCTGGCCCCTTAGTCCTGTTTCTTTTTGAGACCGAGTCTTGCAACCTTGCCCAGGCCGGTCTCCAACTTCCAGGTTGAGTGACTGAATCACTGAAGTGATTCTACCACCTCAGCACCCCCACCTCAAGGAGGTGGGACTCTATGCATATGCCACCATACCCAGATGCTATTCTCCATGGTAATAACATTTCATAGTCACAAAACATACTGATAGTTTAGCTGATACTAAATTTGACAAGTACTTCATGCCAGCAGGCATAAGACATTTATGAAAGCACAAGACAAGGTCTCCAGTGTAATAAGAAACAGCAAGGACATGGACAAGAAAAACACACAGGACAAGAAAAATGTACTCCAGAAAAGGGAGGGACAGGTTGGAAGCAATCAGGTGCACTGGTAGCAATGCAGTGGAAGAATGAGAGGGAAGAGAGAGTGCTTAAGAAATAGGCTAGGCCGGGGAGATGGCTCAGTGGAATAAGCGTTTCCCTGGCAAGCACAAGGGCCTGAGTTCAACCCCCAGTTCTGCCAAAAAAGAAAAAAAGAAATAGCAGGCTATGTCGGGGAGACAGCGCAGCAGAATAAGTTCTTGCCTGGCAAGCACAAGGTCCTGAGTTCAATCCCCTGTACCGTGAAAAAAAAAAAAAAAAAAAGCAGGCAGATCAGGCACTCTTAGGTATACTTGCTGAGGCAGAGGGATGGCAGAAAGTCAGACATACTAGGAAACAGGCTTCACTACTAGGGCCTCACTAGGTATACTAACAAATCTGAACTAAGCCTAACACACATTGAACCACATAACAAGACTAGCAAGACTGCAAGCCCTCCTTCCCCCAAAAAAGAAAGAAATCTGGACTTGATTATAGTTATTTACATTTTAAGATTCTTGGGCCGGGGAGATAGCTCAGTGGAATAAGCGCTTGCCTGGCAAGCGCAAGGTCCTGA
>NW_004524918.1:687602-695856 GCF_000260255.1 Octodon degus
TTTTTTTTTGGCGGAACTGGGGATTGAACTCAGGCCCTTGCACTTGCCAGGGAAGCACTTATTCCCCTGAGCCATCTCCCTGGCCCAATATTTTTCTTAAGTTAATTGGCTTTGAAATTCAAATACCAATTTGAGGTAATAATACTATAGTATTGGAAAGTGCCTTTTTGTTTACTGAGATATATAATTTGTGAAGAATAAAACTTTCTTTTTTTTTTTTTTTTTTTTTAGGGAAGGATCTACAGGGTGTTCAGGGTCTCACTACTAGATCAGACTCGTGATCTGTCTGTTTACAGCCTCCCAAGAGCTGGGATTATAGGTGCACACCACCACATCCAGTCTCAAAATTGACTAATTTTAACGTACACAATTCAATGCTTTGTCCTTTTTAAAAAAAAAAAAAACATATTTAAAATGAGCAGATCTGGTGGCACACACCTGAAATTCCATCACTGGGAAGACTAAATTAGGAGGATCACTATAAATTCAAGGCCAGCCTGGGCTATATCATAGTCAGTTCAAGACTAGTCTGAACTATATAATGTAAAACCTTAACTCAAGGGTTGGGAAATACAGCTTAGCGGTAGAACACGTACCTAATATGTGCAAGGTCCTAGGTTCAATCATCAGCACCAAAGGTGGGGTGGGAAGACTCTATCTCAAAAAATATCCAGGGCCAGCAATATAGCTCAGTGGCATAACCACCTGCCTGGCAAGCACAAGGTCCAGAGTTTGGTCCCCAGTACCAAAAAAAAAAAAAAAAAAAAAATCAGCACAGTACGTAGCTACTCTGTAATCCCAGAGCACTTCTATCATCCCCAAAAGAAATCCCATATCCATTAGCAGTCTATACTGCCTTTTCCCCCAATATTTTCAGTCTACACAGAGTTGTCTATCCTGACTACATATGTAAAAGGCAGACAGTGTGGGTCTAGCCTCTTTCACTGAGCATCATGGGTTTTTTTATCTTTTTGAGACAGGATCTCGTTATGCAACTCAGGCTGGCCTGAAGCTCACTCTGTAGCACTGACTAGCCTCAAACTCACAGCCTCAGCCTCAGCCTCAGCCTCTCAAATACTGGGATTACAGGACTGCACCACCATACCCAGCCTAGTCATGTTTTAAAGTTCATCCATGTCGTATTATGTATCACACCCCACTGCATTTTGTGGCTAAATAGCATGGATAAACCACATCTTGTTTAGCCATTCATCGGTTGATAAGCATTTGAGTTATCTCCCATTTTCCGGTTGTTACAAAAACATTAATATGAACACTTGTGTACACATTTTTGCATAGATGTGTATTTTTAGCTCTCCTGTGTATATACTGATAAGTGAAATTACTGGGTTCTATGTTGATTTAAAGTTTAACTCTTTGGACTGCTGAGATAGCTCAGCGGATTAAAGCACTTGCTTAGACAAGCACAGGACTGGGTTGCAGTGCCAGCCCTGCACCCGGGGGGGGGGGCGGAGGGCTGAGCAGGCCACAGAGTCCAGCCACAGAGTCTGGGGGTAATGGCATAATCCTGTAATCCCAGCACTGGGGAGGCTGGAAAACAGAGTATCACTATTAGTCTGTTGTGTAGTGAGACCCTGTAACAACCAAATACATTTTAAAAAAAGAAAAGAAAAATAGCTTAAGTAACTGTCAAAGTACTAAGGCATTTTTAAGATAAAGATTCATTAGGTTGGGCATGATGGCACACACCTATAATCCCAGCACTCAGGAGGCTGAGACAGGAAGACTGCTTCAAGTTTGAGGCCAAGCTGGGCGGCACAGCAAGACCCTGTCTCAAAGAAAACAATAAATAAATAAACAAAACTATACCATTCAAATCTTTACTATTTTAAAATGTTTTAGGAAATATTATTGAAGGGGAAGTTACTGAAGCTGGTTTTTGTTTAGTCCAGGAACAGAGAACTGATGTGGTCAAAACAGCATTTCTGAAATCCTCATCAAGCAGCAGAGAAAGGGGCTGGTGAGATGGCTCAGTGGTCTAGAGCACCTACTTGGAACAAACTTAGCGAAGCCCAGGGACCACGGTTCAATCCCCCAGCACCACATGCCAGCCAGCCCCGCCCCCTGGTGGGCTGAGCTGGCCACACACACACACACACACACACACACGCGCGCACGCAATAAATAAATAAATAATTAAAAAAAAGCAGCAGAGAGAAGACAAGTCTGAGGGAAGAAGGGAAGATGCTTCAATGCCACAACAGTGACAAGTAAACATTTGGGTCTGAATCCAAGTAGGATGAGGGAATGGGAAAGAACAGCAAATGGCCATAAATATAGAGAGGTACACAGAACCTTGATAATCAAACGCCAGGATGGTAAGGTAGAGGGGAGGGAACACCAGAAAGAGCTGCCCTTAACAAAGAGTAAAACTACAAAGGTTGCAGGGAAAGGGATGAGGCAGAATACTTAGTTTTTAGTTTTATTTCCAGTAAATATATTTGGAGGCGCTGGCAGGACAGGCATAAAGAACAGAGACAGAAGTGGCACTAAGGTCTGCAGGTATATCTGGGAGAAACAAGTGAGGGCTAGGCAACAGAGCACTGGGAACCAGGGACAAGGATGCAAATTAGGAGGACACAAGTAGCTGTCAGCCAAAAAAAAAAAAAAAAAAAAAAAATTAACTGTCAACAAGGGGGCCAGGGGCCAGCCAGATAGCTCAGAGGTCTAAAGCACCTGCTTCGGCAGAGCACTGGGACCAGTTCAATCCTCGGTGTAACGTGCTGACCCTGCCCCAGGGGCACAATGAGATGGCAATTTAGACTGGGCGTGGTGACACATGCCTATAATCCCAGCACTTGGGAGGCTGCAAACAGGAGGATCACTACGAGTCCCAATCTGTGTAGTGAGACCTTGTAGACCCTGAACTAAATACATTTAAAAAAAAAAAAAAAAAAAAAAGGCCAGGAGAAAGGCATAAATGAATTCATTTAGCACCAGAGGAACAGAGGGTAGAGGGACACACTCTTGAACCTGTGCACAGAATTCTTTATCCTATTAATGACCACCATGAAGTACAAATACCCTTGTACACAACTTTGTGATATGCTAATCCAGGACAAAACTAAACCTGTTGCTTCCTATTTCCTGTCTGTTTCCTCTTCTCCACCCCTCCAGGGTTCCTATGTCCAGGATCCACCATCTGCTCCCAGGCAGAGTCAGAGGTCCCAGAGCTCATCTGGGCTTCCGGCACTCCCTCCACCCTCCCTCCTTCCTCCCACAGCCTCTAGATTCAAAGCTCTCGGGGGACAGAAGCCCCAATTGCCTCCTCCCTGCTATATGCTGGGCCTGGTATAATGCCTAGCACACCTACTATAGGAATGTATGATTCTGCAGGGCACTGAGTCCAGCTCTCATGTGCTTATGCTATCTCTCTCCTTTACTCCTTGGAGCTCTCTGATCTACCATATCTTTACCACCAACCTTCAAAGCAAGGACCCCCCAAATGTCCACACTAAATATAAAACATGGCCTACTGATATTGTTATACATATTGTTATACAGTAAGTCCTAAACTTATGAATGAGTTCTGTTCCAGAACTTTCAAATTAGATTCATTCCTAAGTCCAACGAAGTGAGTCTTATCTTATTTATTTATTTATTTAGGAGAGAGACAAGATCTCACTTGAGACAATTCAAGCTGGTCTTGAATTCACTATCCAGCCCAGATTGGCCTTAAACTACAACGATCCTGTCACCTCAGCTCTCTGAGTGCTGGGATTACGGGCCTGCCTACATTACTGCACCACAGTTCAAAGTGTGTTATATACATAGCTTTAAAACAATTCCAAGGAGTAGATTACTGCTCTACTGTTTAGTCACCCCAAGACCCTCAGTGCACTTATTCATAAGGAGGGAATGATGGTCTCCAAATATCAGCAAGACAAAGGACTTCAGGGCTGTAGGAAATAAGGCTAAATGTTTTTACTTCTGCAACAGGAATACCATGTGACCCACAGGTTTCTGTCTTCTCCAACCCACGCTGTCCCTTGACCACACCCCCTCTAGAAGATAAGCAAAACACAGCAAGCTGACAAGGAACAGGAGGGGAATTTTGAGTCTATTTCACACTAAATTTAACAAGCATAAACAAACAGAAGGTTTACATGCCATATAATTTTTGAATTCTTAAAAGAAATAGAAGTGTGCTGCCAAATGTCAAAACACAAAAACCAAAATGAAATGAAAGTTGTTATTTTCCTTTTGGTTTTATCTCCATTAGCCACATGCTTTTATTCAAACAGTGTTTACACTGTCATTGTCCTGCTTTGCTTGGAAAAATAATAATCAAGGGGCAAGCTTCCAACACTGACAACTAAGTGAGTTATGTGCATCTACCCAGCTGCTCCTGTACCCAGAAAATGCTCTAATTCAGAAACCTGGGCCAAGAGGCCAAGGAAGCACTGTTAACTTGCCCTCCAAATATGCACTGTCCGTGTCAGTGCTGGCCCTCCTCCTTCGGTCACAAAGATAAGAGAGCCATGAGAACTGGGCTGTCCTGGAACACATTTATATATCTCATGGAAAATATGAGCTTTTTTTTTTTTTTTCAGAACCAGGGATTGAACTCACACCCTTGCACTTGCCAGGGAAGCGCTTATTCCACTGAGCCATCTCCCCGGCCCTGAAAATATGAACCTTACCTTGGAAGGCAAGATCTGGTTATATGGTGACCTTCAAATGTACCAAAGTGTCAAATGCACCCAGATGATGGCTGTTAGTTACTGAGTACTACTTTGTCTCAGTACTGGCTAGGGTGGATTACAGCACAGATCCTGGCTATAATTCTGCAGGGAAATTATTTTATAAGTACAAAGACAAGGGGCAAATCACAAAGCTGGGATGATGGTCTATGCTCTCCTGAGAGATCCCAAAGGGTTCAATCCTCTACTTCAGTCTCATATAGTAGGTGGCTACACTTCTCTGCTCCAGTATCACCATGCTATCTATACATCTTAGATGCCCCTCTGAAGATATGAGGTAATTCCACCAAGTACCTTTCAAGGTTAACCCAAGTAATTTCTACCCTGGAATCGCCATTGTACTAGTAGGCTTTTTCCAGAGTAACCTATCCACAAAGGACCACTTTCTAGGGGCCTATGTATACCCACCTTCTCTCTGCCCTTCTTGTATATCAGCTCTCCCTACCACATATTTGCAGTTCCTTCTGGACCTAGAATAGAACTGATCTTACTCTCAGCCTCTCTTGAAGCCAGTGTTATCTTCTCTTAAAGTCAGTGTTAAGGCTTGTATCTAAATATCCCACCAAAACCTCATGCAGTTATAGGTAGAGAGTTCCAAAGATGACTTTTTTTTTTTTTTTTTTGGCAGAACTGGGGATTGAACTCAGGCCCTTGCGCTTGCCAGGGAAGTGCTTATTCCACTGAGCCATCTCCCTGGCCCCCCAAAGGTGACTTAGAGTGTATGAATGTGGATTGGATAACAGAAGGCCCACCCTGGCTGTGGGTGGTATCAATCAATAAGCTTGTAGCTTGGATGCAATATAAAGGGATAGAAAGCAGGATTATTGCTGCTGCTGCTGCTGCTCCTCCTCACTGCCTTCTGCCTACCTTACCAAGGACTATTTTTCCTCTGCCAATTTCCCTGTTCCTTACAATCCTGCCTTAGCACCAGCCAATTGTGGACTAAAACCTCTACAACTGTGGGCCAAAAATAAACTTCTCCTTCTTTACTTTGGGTAAAATCAGGATTTTTTGTCTCAGCAATGAGAAAAGTTAAGAAGGGGCTGGTGAGATGGCTCAGTGGTCTAAAGCACCTACTTAGAACAAGCTTAGCAAAGCACAGGGACCACGGTTCAATCCCCCAGCACCACATGCCAGCCAGCCCCGCCCTCTGGTGGGCTGAGCTGGCCACACACACACACACACACACACACACATAAATAAATAAATAAATTTAAAAAAAAAAAGTTAAGAGAGTCAGTCTTGGCACTGGGCAATGAGATGAGACAGAGGTGAGATGTGCAACTCTGCAAATGTCAGAGAACTGGAGTACTACGAACTGGACTGAGCTGCATTCAAATAGCTAGGGTTGGTCTTTCAGTACAATCCCCTCCCCCACCACCACCCAGAGTGCTTGTCAGTCAAACATATTAGAAGACAAGGTCTGTTCTCTACATGCCCCTCCCACCATGGAGGTGATAGGGAACACCTGTGTCAAGACAGATCTTCCTTATCTACCCAGAAAGAGGAAGAAGTATGTACACAGACTCACAGCTTCACTTACTACAGTGTAGAGATGACTGTTTATAAACAGATGAACAGATAACTGTGGTTTGTCTGTACAACAGAATATTACTCAGCCTTGAAGAATAATGTTCTGGCACATACTACAACATGGGTAAAGCTTGAAAATGTGATGCTCAGTGAAAGAAACAGGCTCCAAGAGCTGTGTCATCCTGTGTGATTCTACTTATATAGACTATTCAGAACAGGCAAAGTCATTAACACACAAAGCATGGGGCTGGGGAGATGGCTCAGAGGAATAAGTGCTTCTTTGGCAAGCACAAGGGTCTGAGTTCAATCCCTGGTTCCGCAAAAAAAAAAAAAAAAAACCTTCTAAAAAAATAAAAAGACACAAAGCAAACTGTTAGCTACCAAAAGATGGAGAAAGAACAGAGAGAATACTTAGTGGGTACAGGGTTTCTCTTAGCAGTGATGAAATGTTCTATAATAAGATCATGTGGGTGGCTGTACAACCCCCTAAATAATACTAGAAAATACTGAGTCACTTGTACTACTAAAAGTCTTTTGCATACTTCAAATGGGTGAACTTTATTATATGGTACACAAATTATGTATCAATAAAACTAAAAATAACAATGAAAAAGACCTGAGTTTCCATCACCCATGGAAACCTATCATCCTAGGTTGATAAATGACTGGAACAACTGAAGCACCTTGAGCACACTTTGGACACAAAGCACCAGAGAAAAGCCATACTATGCCAGACACTGAGACAGAGCTGATGTTCTCACAGCATCACGGAGCCCACTTGGATCCAACTCAAGCACACCCACACCATCTTATGTTTGTGTTGAAAAAGTTATCTGTGGCCAATTAACTTAAAATCCTGAAAGGAAGCCAAGGCTGTGCTTGTCCCACTAGGAAGCAGGTTCTGTCCCAAGGCCAAAGTCTGACTCTTTAAACCCAAGGAAATGGGGAAGAATGGAATTGCTTAATGAATCTGTCTCAATCACAATAATTTCTGGTCAAATGTACCAAGGTAACAGGGTTTAATCTATTAAGTTCCTTTATGCCCAGCATTGATCCACACAGCTCAAAGAGCCAATCTTGAGCCAGGGAGATGGCTCATCGGAATAAGCGCTTCCCTGGCAAGCACAAGGGCCCGAGTTCAATCCCTGGTTCTGAAAAAAAAAAAAAAAAAGAGCCAATCTGGCTGCATTTTACAAGTGCAGAGAAGGCAAGTCACCGAGCTGATGTGAAGCTCTGTGTTCTTTCTCCTGGGCCCTATCCACTCTACTGAAGACCCAGGGAAGCCAAATTCTCAATCTTAGTGCTTGTTGGAAAAATACAACTCTTAACTTAATAAACCAACATTCCAAAACTATACCAAAACAATCAAGAAATGAGCAACAATGCAATGGAAAAATTAGAACAGAAAATATAAATAGTCCTGAAACATGGAAAAATATAAATCTTTAAACATATGACAACATGATCAGCTCCCTCTTCAGAAAAATGTAAATGAAAACTATATTGAGATACTATGCACACCTGTCAGGGCGGCAGGAATCCAAACAGTTAAACACACCTGCTGATGACAAGGCTTGGGCATATGTTCATGTATTGGGCTGGTGAGAAGACAGTAAACAGACCCCTGTTGGAGGGGAACTGTTCAAAATCTGTCAAAATGACAAATGTGTCTCCTTGCTGAGCCTGAACTATGTAACACATCCCTGAGGACTGCATGTACATGTGGGAGATGACAAATACAGAAGATACACTGCAGGCATGTCATGAAATAGCACACTGGAAATGGGCACAGGGTGGGTCCCTGCCTTCCAGGCCAAGCAATAACAGGTAAGGGGGCCAGACAAGGTGGGTGAGCAGCAGGCAAAGCACATTCTAAGCAAAATTAGTAGCTTAGCACACAGCTTAGCTGAGAAAAAGCAGAGAGAAAAGAGCAGCAAGAAGAGAGGTGAGGGCTGGTGAGATGGCTCAGTGGTCTAAAGCGCCTACTTAGAATCAAG
>NW_004524918.1:698116-700573 GCF_000260255.1 Octodon degus
CTGGGATTACAAGTGCGTACCACCATGCGAAGTCTCAACTGCTGTCTAAGCACGCCTCAGGTGTGGGGCTGGCATGGCTGGCCCAGGGATGGAACCCCAGGCCCCTGAGTACTTTTGCTTTTTCAAATGAACTTTGTCACTGCGTTTTGCTCATTTCATTCAATTTTTTGTTCAAGATAAGAACTTGGAGTCCAACTCCTTCAGGAGAGGCAAGCAACTCAGAACCTAGTAAGGTTTATTGGCCAGCCACTTACTTTTAGAAGGTGCTACCTAATAAATGCAATTCATTTTCCACTCTGATAACAACTTATCAACATAATGTAATCTGTCATCCTGGATCACAGCAACACTGTCAGGAAAATACAAAGCTAAGACAAAATGCAGGCTTTCCAACTACTTTACTGAGGCATATGAAGGTATTAGCTCAGTACTCAAAGAAACTTTTCGTCAGGCATGGTGATGTGATGCACACCTGTAATCCCAGCACTCGGGAGGTTGAGGCAAGAAGACTATTGCAAGTTTCAGACCAGCCTGGGGTACAAAGTAAGCTGAAGGCCAGCCTGAACTGCACAGTGAGACTCTTGTCCCAAAAAGACCAAAAAAATCCCACTTTTCTGTCAATGGCTCTCATGGACACACTAAAAGCACAAGTCCGTGAATCTCTGTTAAACCCTACAGATAGCTATGCATTTCTTCCACACCAATCCAGACAGTTCACTACCCAAACTCACCTCTCACCTGCAGAAGTGATCTCTAAAGTCACAGGGAAAGATAAAGACTGTTTCTCAGATGAGCTGTTTCTTAAGTAGTTCTAATGATAATCAAAATGGCAGGGGGATGGGGGAGAGGTCTCCAACTTTGGATATAATGAGTACTGTATTTCTATTTTTTTTTTTAACATTTATTTATTGTGTGTGTGTGTGTGTGTGTGTGTGTGTGGCCAGCTCAGCCCAACAGGGGGCGCGGCTGGCTGGCATGTGGTGCTGGGGGATTGAACCGCAGTTCCTGTGCTTTGCCAAGCTTGTTCCAAGTAGGTGCTTTAGACCACTGAGCCATCTCGCCAGCCCCTGTATTTCTATTATATATAGTATACTTCTTTCAAAAATTGGGGGCCTGCCCATTAGCTCAGTTCTTTAAGTAGCTGCTTCAACAAAGCAGTCAAGCTCAGGTTGCTGTGATTCGATCCCCACAACTCAAGCCAGCCAAACCTGCCCTGAAGGCATTCGGAGCAAAAAAAATCCTTATTCCATTTAAAAAAAAAAAAAAAAAAAATGTGTTACAGTAAATGCAATCAAAACCAAATTGTACTCCTGCCTTCTCTTTGATTCACAAATTTCACATTTCATATTAAGCAACAACTTAAAATAGCAAATATTCATACAAGCCAAAGACAGAAACAACCACTAATGCTCACCAATAGATGGATAGTCTACTCTTAGAATGGAGTATTATTCAAACATAAAAAGGAATAAAGTCTTGATCCATGCTATAATACAGTGAAACAGGCCCACCAAAAGGCCACATAAGCAGACATAGTGGCACACACCTATAACCCCAGCACTCAAAAGGCTAATAAGGCTGGAGGATTGCCACAAGTCTAATGTAAGCCTCGGTTACAAAGTGAGTTCAAGGACACCTGGAGAGTAAAACTCTCAAGAAAGCCAACACACACACACACAAAGAAAGAAAGAAAGAAAGAGAGAGAGAGAGAGAGAGAGAGAGAGACAGACAGACAGACAGACAGACAGACAGACCACATAATCAATGATTCAATTTACCTGAAATAACCAGATTAGGCATAACCAGAAATTAAAGTAGCTAATGATTATCAGAGGCTGGGTGAAGATGAGAGTAGTAGTTCTTTTGGAATGACAAAAAAGTTCTAGAATTACAATACTTTGTACCAAATGATTCACTTTAAAGTACTTACAGCTGGGCGTGGCGGCACATGCCTGTAATCCCAGCATTCAGGAGGCTGAGGGAAGAGGATCATTGCAAATTGGAGACCAACCTGGGCTACCAAAAGAGCACAAAGGCCAGCCTGAACTGCATACTGAGACCCAGTCTCAAAAAGACAAAAAAGGGACTGGCAAGATAGCTCAGCGGACTAAAGTGCCTGCTTAAGCAAGCTTAGGTAAGCGCAGGGACCCAGGTTCGATTCCCAGAACCACCTGCCATACCAGAGTCCGGGCATAGTGGTGTATACCTGTAATGTGAGCTCTATGGAGGTTGAAAGGAGGATCATCATGAGTCTGAGCTGCGTAGTGAGAACCTGCAACAACCAAATACATTTTTTAAAAAAGATAAAAAATAAACAAAGTTGGGCCTGGTGGTGTTGCCTGTAATCCCAGCACTTAGGAGGCTGAGACAGGAGGCTCACTGTGAGTTCAAGGCCAGCCTGGACTACAAAGTGAGCTCAAGCCTAGCCTGAACTACATAGTGAGACCTCTTCTCAAA
>NW_004524918.1:702143-703247 GCF_000260255.1 Octodon degus
AAAAACTGCTTTGAACAATGTGTATAAATATCAGAATTTAGCCAGGTGTGGTAGCATATGGCTGTCTGTCATCCAAGCACTTGGAAGACTGAAGCAGGAGGATCACCATGAGTTTAAGGCCAGCCTGGTCTACATAGAGAGATCTATCTCAAACAAAAAAGAGGAGGAGGGCTGGGGGGAAGATACCTCAGTAAAGTAAGTGCTTACCTGGCAAGCACAAGGGCCTGAGTTCAATTCCTGGTTCCACCAAAAAAAAAAGTCAGAATTAAGCGAACCGTTGGTCAATCTTTTTTTTTTTTTCTTTACATATTTAGTACAGGTTCTCTCTACACAACTTGGACGCAGCTGACTCATAGTAATCCTATTTTCAGCCTCCCCATGGCTGGGATTACAGGCATGCACCATCACACTCCATCTCAGTGGCCAACTCAGCAGACGGGGAGACAGGGCCAGTGCAGCCTATGATGCTGAGGATCAAATCCTGGTCCCTAAGCTTGCCTAAGCAGGTTCTTAGTCTGCTGAGCTATCTTACCAGCCCTCTAGTGGTCAATCATCTAAATTTGCGAAAATTCTGTCTCAACCAAGAACCTGGGATCCCAGCATTCTGGAAGATTGAAGCAGGAAGTCTGGCAAATTCAAACTCAGCCTGAGCAATTTAAGTGACCCCATCTCAAAAAGAGTGGGGGTTGTTTATAGTGGCAGTGTGTAATAGCTAAATCTTGGAAATAGCCTAAATGCCCAACAACTGGTAAATGGATAAAGAAGCCAGGCATGGTACCACATGCCTGTAATCCCAGTATCCAGTACGTTCAGACAGGAGGATCCCTGGGAGTTTAAGGTTAGCTTGGGCTACAAAGTGAGTTCAAGGGGCCAGGGAAATAGCTCAATAGAATAAGCACTTGCCTGGCAAGCGCAAGGCTCTGAGTTTAATCCCTGGTACCACCGAAAAAAAAAAAAAAAAAAAACAGAAAAACAAAGTGAGTTCAAGTTCAATGTCAGCCTGAATTACATAGTGAGACCCTGTCTCAAGAAGATTTTAAAGGGGGCCTGGCCCTAGCTCAGGCCTTTAAGTGGCTGCTTCCACAAAGCTGTCAGCCTCAGGTT
>NW_004524918.1:703426-709719 GCF_000260255.1 Octodon degus
GCCAGGGAGATGGCTCAGTGGAATAAGTGCTTTCCTGGCAAGCGCAAGGGCCTGAGTTCAATCCCCGGTTCCGCAAAAAAAAAAAAAAAAAAAAACAATGGAGCACCACTCTGCTATAAAATAGGATAAGTTTGAAACACCTCTAGCTAAACGGATACACCTTGTGCTGGTGAGATGGCTCAGTGGTCTAAAGTGCCTGCTTAGTAAAGCTTAGGCATGCTGAGGGATCGCAGTTTGATGTCTGACAACCGATCCCCAATCCTGGGCACCACATCCTGCACCAGGCCCATGCCCAGGGCAGGGTGAGTTGGCCACAATAAATAAATAGATAAATAAATAAAAATAAATGCACCTTGAGACCATATGCTAAAGTGAAATATAGACACACGTGTGTAAATACCACATTATTTCTCTGTTGTGAGAAAACTATGTAAACAAGAACCAAAATGTACAATAGGTATTGCAAATTGGGGGGGGGGGTGTTCAAGGGCCGGGGAGATATCTCAGTAGGATAAGCACTTACCTGGCAAGCACAGAGTCCTGAGTTCAATACCCGGTACCACAAAAAAAAAAAAAAAAAAAAAGTTCAGCGAGAGAGGGGAATAGGGAGGGGGAGGAGGAAAGGAAAGGGACAAGAAAAATGAGAGAAGAAAAAAAAAAAAAAAAGAGTAGGGGATGTAGCTCAGTGTGAGGCCTCTGGGTTCAAAGCCTAGTACTGAGGGGTAGGGTCTATCAGAGACACCTACTGAAACATTTAACAGTAAGTTTGGGATTTGCAGGACTGGGGAGATAGCTCAGCAATCTAACTGCCTGCGTGGCAAGCGCAAGAACCCAAGTTCAATCCCTGTGCAGACCCCAGAACCCCAGATACGCCATGCTGGCCACCAAAACCAGGCACGATGGTGCACATTTGTAATCCCAGTGCTGAATCGCTACAAGTTTGAACTGTGTAGCAAAACCCTGTAAAAGGGGGCCGGGGAGATGGCTCAGTAGGATAAGCGCTTGCCTGGCAAACGCAAGGATCTGAGTTCAATCCCTGGTTCTGCAAAAACAAAAAACAAAAAACAAAAAAAAACACCCTGTAAAAATAAATAAATATAAATGTTTTAAAGTGTGGAATCTGCCTTTAAATATTTGGAGAGGATACTAGATTAAAATTAATGCAACAGGGGGCCAGGGAGATGGCTCAGTGGAATAAGCACTTCCCTGGCAAGTGCAAGGGTCTGAGTCAATTCCCGGTTCCACCAAAAAATAAAAAATAAAATTTTAAAAAAAAAAATTTAATGCAACAGGAGTGGTAGCACACACCTGTGATCCCAGCACTCAGACAAGTGCTGAGGCAGGAGGACCCGAGCAAGTTGGACGCCAGCCTGGGCTACATAATGAGTCCCTGTCAAAATGACAATAATATTAATAACAATAATAATAATAATAACTAATGTTGGGCTGGGGGTATAGCTCCGTGGCACAGCATCTACCTGGAAAGCCCAAGATTATGAGTTCAATTCCCAGTATGTACATATACACACACAAAAAAAAAATTATTAATGTTAACCAGTGGGAGTTCACTAACTACTAATAAATATTTTGTTTTTAAACCAATCTTCCAGGCACCCTCTATACCTGAGGCCAACAGCTCACTGGTCAAATAAAGGTTTCTTCAGATATTAACCAGAGTCCCAGCTGAGATACCCAGCAGTAGTATAAAAAGATGTTCAACCCAGATCCTCACATGATAATCAGGCCTCAAGATGTCTGCTCAAAATTCAACCATCACCAGGTAATGTTCTTTCACCAAATTCCTCAAACAAGAGCCTCGGGGCCGGGGAGATGGCTCAGTAGGATAAGCGCTTGACTGACAAACGCAAGGATCTGAGTTCAATCCCCGGTTCCGCAAAAAAAAAAAAAAACAACAAACAAACAAGAGCCTCTGAAAATACCCTCAAACACAATGCAAACAGTGCTCTCAGGCCTCACGGCTGAAGACTCCTTCCAATGCAGCAGAAAATTGAACCTGCTCCCTCTTCTAAAACCAGTCTTGCACGGGAAGCAGACAGGAGTCTATCTCACTTCCTGTCGCATTCTCAGTGTCTAGGAAAATGCACACCACAGAAATGTTTGACTACATACTTGTTGTGTTACCCTGACTTTTGATGGATACCACTGTAAAGGTACACCATAAAGATCTGCTTTTTACAAACTCCAATTCAAGACATCAGGCGGAAGGCGCCAGAATGTACCAGAGTTGGATGCCAGAAAAGGAGAGGATGGGAGACAAGGTGTCAGAGCACAAACAATACTAACTAAAATAGCATCAGAGATGCTGCAGAGCACAAAGCCCTGGGTCAGGAGAGGAGGAGGGACAGTGTGTGCCAGACAGAGGCAAGAGTCTGGACAAGAGTTTGTGGTAAAGAAGTGGGTGTAGAGTGCAGGGTGTGAGGAATGAGTACAAAACAGGGAGGGGACAAGTTCAACCATCCTGAATAGTGACCCTGCCGCTACTTGACTCTACATAAGCCTGTTTGCCCAGAGTGGAGACCACACAAAAGAAAATGAGTGGGCTCCAAAGAGAGGGCTGGGGCACACAGAGAACTGGTACGTACAGGCCCCATCTAGAGATGGTGCCCAGTACTGGCTCTGACCCATTGTTGCCAGGCAATAGTGCAACCCTGACTGCCAAGTGTTCTGATTTGTCCATGAAGCTGCAAATGTGGATGGTTATTCAAGGATCTCCTGATTTTAATGTTGGCAACTATAATAGGCAAATAATGGTCTCTCAAAGATGACTACATCCAAATCCTGAAGTCTATGAATGTCAGACTACACAGCAAAGGGGAATTAAGGTAGCTGACAGAACTAGTTTTTAAACAGCTGCCTTTATTTTTTTATGTATTTGTTACAGGGTTTCACTATGCCTCTGGGACTCAGACTGATCCTCCTGTTTTCAGCCTCCCCAGCACTGGGATTACACGCATGCTCCACCATGCCAGACTGAGTGATGCTCAGAGCATCTGGGGATGGGGAGGGGCCAGCATGACATGTGGTGTAGGGGACTGAACCCCAGTCCCTGCACATGCCTAAGCAGACACTTGGTCTGCTGGAGCTATCTCACCAACCCTTGAACAGCTGACTTTAAATAGGGAGATACATTACTTTAAATAGGGAGATACATTGCATCACTGTAATCACCAAGGTTCTTCAAAATGGAAATGGGAGGTTGGAGTGAAGAGTCAGAGATGTTGGGAGATAGATGGGGCAGTCCCAGCTGGCTGTGAGGACAAAAGGGGCATGAACCAAGAAATACAGATGGCCTGTACAGTGGTGGCAAACCTATGGCATGCATGCCACAGCAGGCACTCAGGATGCCACTGTCAGGAAAGCCAAGTAGCCCTTGCAGCTAAGCATCAGATAACAATTTTTTAATTGCAGTGTTAGTAAATTGTGACAAGTAAGTGGGTTTTGGGTTGCAGTCTGAGAACTCGGCTTCATAAAGATTTGCCATCACTGACCTAGAAGATGGACAAAGCAAAGAGAAGGATTCTCCCTTAAAGACTGCAGCCATGATGACAAGATGATAGTCTCTCTCAGATCCATGCTAGATCTCTGGCCTGCGTGTTCTAACCAGCAGTTTATGGTCAGTTGATACAGTACCAGCAGGAAATGCAGCGATAACCCAGCATGACCCAGTGTGAACATTTAAAAGGAAGCAGAGCACATACAGCCAAGTGAAATTTCTCTGGTCTTGATCCACCCACAGATTTTATCTAGTCCAGACCTGGGAGATCTGAAACCAGGACTGTCTCCTCAGCGCTCAGCACAGATCTTAAAACAGTGCCTCTCTAGCATGGTCCAAATTAATCAAGAAGTACCTTTTCCTTGCTACACAGAAACAGATTCTCTAGGAATTTCTGGAAAACACAGTTTTAGTTTCAAAAGGCAGGCTCATCTGCTGTACCAACCCAATACCAAGCTGTCACACTGACCCTGAGAACATGGCCTAGACAAGAAGGTAGAAAAAGAACTCCTTCCAGGGGTCAGGGAGATAGCTCAGTAGAATAAGCGCTTGCCTGGGTCCCGAGTTCAATCCCTGGTCCCACAAACAAAAACAAAAACAGTAACAAAAAGAACTCCTTCCAACTCTACCTTTCTCACTTGCACAGAAGAGTGAGGGCTATGGAGGTTTTCTAGGAGAAGCTTCAGCTCTTTCTTCCCCACCCCACAGGGTACTGCGCTCACCTTGCACCCCAGCACCTACAGTGAGGAGGTCACTGTGGATTATTTGAGAAGCCTTCACTTTGGTACTGGAAATCAAACTTTTTTTTTTTTTTTTTTTTTTGAACCAGGGATTGAACTCAGGCCCTTGCACTTGCCAGAGAAGCACTTATTCCACTGAGCCATCTCCCCGGCCCCTAGAAATCAAACTTGCAACTTTGCATTTGCCAGGCACTGCTGACCTCCTTGGCCCCAAGGAGGTCACTCTGGAATACTTTTCAAATGAGTTCTTTTTAACTTCCCTTCTTTCTTTTTTTAAGACAGGGCCTCCATAGGTAACCAAGGCTGGCCTTAAACTCACAGTGATCCTCTTGCCTCAGCCTCCCAAGTGCCAGGATTATAGCCATGCCCCACTACTGCCAGCTTTGGCTTCCCTACTTTCAGCCCAGCATGGCTGTTATAATTAGCAAAAGGTAGAGGGCCCACAACCCTGCCCACTCACCACTAACAGACAAAACATTAAACCACAACTCCCAAGTCCAATCTTGCCCATCCATCAGGTCTGAGCAGCCTGGACAGCTTGTGGGCCTTTGCCACATGCCCAGCCCTTCTTCCTCCTCACTCAGCCCTGATGGACACCAAACCTTCGGGCCTCTACACATACACACACCCCATCCCATCTCCATTCCCCAGAACTCACACTTTTTTCAAGATTCAACTTTTTTTTTTTTTCTTCCAAGACTCAACTTCAGGGCTGGCCAGCAGATTAAAGCACCTGCAAGCAGGCCCAGGGGACAGGGGTTCAATCCCCGGGCCTGCCGTGCCAGCCTTGCCCTCAGGGCGCCCTGAGAGGGTGACTGAGACTGGACATGATGGCAAGTGCCTATAATCCCAGCATTTGGAAGACTGTAAACACAAGAATCATTATGAGTACGACCTAGTAGTGAAGACCCTGAACCACCCTGCAGACCTTTTCCTAAAATACAGAAGAAAAAAAAAGAAAAAAAAAAAAACAGTAGTAAACACCTGTAATCCTACTACTTGGGAGGCTGAGGCAGGAGGAGCTGGGGAGATAGCTCAGTAGAATAGGCGCTTGCCTGGCAAGTGCAAGGTCCTGAGTTCAACCCCCGGTACCGCAAAAAAAAAAAAAAAACTAGTCCTCTTTCCCATCTTGCAAGATGGCAGCTGAAAAAACTGAGAAGCCAGACACTAAAGAGAAGAAACTCAAAGCCCAGAAGGGCTTCTGCCAGTGGTACTAGTAAAAAGGGTAAGGTGAAGAAGGCAAAAAAGTCCAAGGGGCAGGCTGGTGAGATGGCTCAGTGGTCTAAAGCACCTACTTAGAACAAGCTTAGCAAAGCACTGGGACCGCGGTTCAATCCCCCAGCACCACATGCCAGCCAGCCCCGCCCCCTGGTGGGCTGAGCTGGCCACACACACACACACACACACACACACACAAAAATAAATAAATAAAATTAAAAAAAAAAAAATGCCTAGATACTACCCTATTGAAGATGTGCCCAGAAAGCTCTTGAGCCATGGCAAGAAACCCTTCAGGCAGCATGTGCAGAAACATCAAGCTAGCATCACTCCCAGCACCATCTTGATCATCTTCACTGGGCATCACAGAGGCAAGAGAGTGGTCTTCCCGAAGCAGTTGGACAGTGGCTTACTACTTGTGACTGGGCCTCTTAGCCTTAATCATGTTCCTCTACAAAGAACACACCATAAATGTCATTGCCACTTCTACAAAAATTGACATAAGCAAAATGAAAATCCCCAAACACCTCACTGATGCTTACTTTACGAAGAAGCTGCAGAAACCCAGACACCAGGAGGATGAGATCTTCCACACTGAGAAAGAGAGATAGCAGATTTCACAGCAGTACAAGGTGGATCAGAAAGTGGTGGACTCACAGATCTTAGCAAAAATCAAAGCTGTTTCTCAGCTCAGGGGCTACCTGCGATCCATTTTTGCTCTAACAAATGGAATTTATCCTCATAAATTAGTGTTCTAAATTTCTTACTAAGACCCTAGTTAAATAACCAATACTTTTTTTTTTTTTTTTTTAATTGGGCAT
>NW_004524918.1:710546-712972 GCF_000260255.1 Octodon degus
GCTCATTAGCACAGTGCCTACCTGGCAAGCAGTTCACAGTGCAAAAGGAAAAAAAAAAAAAAAAAGCAGAGAAAAAAATACAGCGTTTTTTAAGACAGGGTCTCACTATGTAGTCCATGCTGGTCTTGAACTCACTTAAGTAGCCCAGGCTGCCTTGAACGAAATGGTTCTCCTGCACCAGCTTCCCCAGCGCTAGGATTACAGGTGTGCACCACCATATGCCCAGCCAAGAATGCAGTTTTAAATTTTTTAAGCACTGCCTGCTGTGGTCATCATAATTCATGGTGTGGGAAGAAACCCAGCTGGCAAGCTTCAAAGAACAGATAAGAACCTGCTCTGCCAGCTAGATGCCTAGGACTTGGGAGAAGAGGATTACCAAACAGGTGGATAGCAATCTCTCCTCTTGCCTTTACCTTCTTTTCTTTTTTCTTTTTTTCTTTTTTGTACTTAGTACAGGGTCTAAAGGGTTCTACAGGGTTGCACTATGGGGATCGGACTCAATGATTCTCCTGTTTTTCAGCCTCCTAAGTGCTGGGGTTATAGACCAATACCACCACACCCAGTCTCAGTTGCCTGTCTCAGAGTGTCCTGGGGGCGAGGCTTGTCTTTACCTTCTTCACACCCGCAGAATTAGCCCCTTCTCTAAAAAGGCTTAGAAGCAACAGTCTCTCTAGTCACATTCCCCTCCTTGGCAGGCCCCTCTCTTTTACGGAGCCCATCCAGTTACTCTAGGAGAGCTCAGGGCCCCAGCACACACATCTCATGACTGCAAGGCTTCCTCTTCCCTGGCTCCAATTTCCTCCCACTTTCCAATCCCTGACACTCCCAGAGGCTCCCCTGAGCACACAGCTCAACTTCTCAACCCACACAGACCATTAGAACTGTCTGGGGCACTTCTAAATATTACTGACTCCACCTTGAATGATCTAGGGTAGGGCCTCAGCAGAAACATTTTTTAAAAGCTTTCCAGACCATGTGGGTTTGCAGGTACAACCAGGGATAAGAACTACAGGCTCTCAGGGTGTTGACTCTAAACTTCTCAAGGAGCACAGAGGCCCCCACCTATCCCTGCAAAAGGCTAGATTCTAGGTTCACTTCACACCCATTCTGTGCAACATTGATATAGCCACTCTGATAGAGCTAGCCTGGGCTAAGCCCTCACCCACAGGAAGACTGCAAGGGCTCCACTGTGTAGCTACTGCCAGAGGCCCCTTCCCCCCACTGGACATGGTGCACATTCCTCAACATCTGCCCTAGCTGGGCAAGGTGCAGCCACCTATAATCCCAGCACTTGGGAGGTTGAGGCGCAAGGATCACTGCAGGTTTGAGGCCAGCCTGGGCTTCATAGTGAGTTCAACGATAGCCTATTACATAGTAAGGCCCTGTCTCCAAAACAAAACAGAAATTCCTTGCTCCTTACTGCCAATAAAAAACACATCCCAAGGCAGATGCCTCATCAGAGCTGGGAACCATCTGGTTACCTCAGTCCTCACTGTACCCAGCAGACATCCCCAGAGCAAAGCCGTTTAACAGCCTGCACGTGTGTTACACACGGGCAAGCACAAGACAAAAACACATTCTCACACACACACAGCCTGCACCACACAGAAGCCCACCTCAAGCATGCTGCTTCCAGTTCCCTGGATTTGAAATGCCTTCCCATCTGTTTTCCCAAGGAATAAAGAAGGGGGTCATGTTTCTTCAAGGCACAGTTCAAATCCTATCTTCTCCCTGACACTTTTTCTAATTCTTAGGTGTCTGTTTCTTCATTTGACAATCAAAATCACAACAACATACTGCTAGCTTCTAATTGTCTCACAAATGTTAACTTTGTCTTCTCAATTAGACTAAGCTTATAGTGGCAAGAAACATGGCATTTCATTTACACCCAGCAATCTGACTGAAACCATGTGCTGCGTATTTTTTAGGCTAACAAAGACCTCAGATATTCTCCACTATTGTCACAAAACCATCCTTAAAATGCCCATCTCTATAACTCCTGGCTGCCTCTCATAAAAGTGGCATAAAAATCCTTTCTCTGATCACAGTTCCCAGATCTTTTGATCGAAAGTAGAGTTGTTAGACTGGGTGTGGTGTTGCATACTTGTGATCTCAGCACCTGGGAGGCAGGAAGATCACCCAGAGTTTGAGGCCAGCCTAGACCACATGATGAGCTCAAGGCCAACCTCAACTACACAGTGAGACCTTGTCTCAAAATTTAAAAAAAAGTTGATATATTCGCAGGACAGCTTAAGATCTCAAACAAGCACACAGAGGACTTCACTTTCAAGAAAGTACAAATCAGGGCTGGTAAGATGGCTCAGTGGCCTAAAGCACCTACTTAGAGCAAGCTAAGCTAAGCAAAAGCACAGCGACCGCGGTTCAATCCCCCAGCACCACATGCCAGCCAGCCCCGCCCCCTGGTG
>NW_004524918.1:713349-731523 GCF_000260255.1 Octodon degus
CTGTGCTTTGCTAAGCTTGTTCTAAGTAGGTGCTTTAGACCACTGAGCCATCTTACCAGCTCCTAGCATTCCTTTATTAAAAAGCTATGACTTTCAAGGGTAGAGAGCTGTCATTTAATAAGTGTTTTGCTCTCGTTCATTTTTTCACACCAGTCTTAAAAAGTATACAAAGCAAAGTAGTCCAAACCTCCAGAGCCTCATACAAGTTCTGGGCAGGTACCAACACAGAGCTGTTTACCATCTCAGATCAAGACCTGCAGGCAGTTTTCAAACCTTGGGAAAGTGCCCACACCCCAGCCTCCTTGGGGCATTGTAAGACCAGAGAAAATCACCCACTGACTAGAACTCATGTGTTAATTACCAAGGTAGGGAGGAGATACTTTATATTTTTATTTCCATATAATTTTTGTAAATATACCAAGTTCATCTGCATAAATTTGATCACTGTTTTCTCAACATTACTAGAACATTTTTGCTTTTTGAGGCAAGGTCTCATTTTGTAGTTTAGGCTAGGGGCTGAGGAGATAGCTCAGTGGAATAAGTGCTTGCCTGACAAGGGCAAGGGCCTGAGTTCAGTCCCCAGTTCTGCCAAAAAAAAAAAAAAATCCTTCATCTTGGGCTGGTGAGATGGCTCAGTGGTCTAAAGCACCTACTTAGAACAAGCTTAGCAAAGCCCCCTGGTGGGCTGAGCTGGACACACACACACACACACAGAGATAAATAAAATTAAAAAAATAAATAAATAAATAAAATAAAATGTAGTTTAGGCTAGCCTTGAACTCACTATGTGGCACAAACTGGTGTCAAATTGAAAGCAATACACTTGCCTCAACCTCCTGAGTGCTGGGATTACAAGTGTGTACTATGATCCCTAGTCAAAGCATTGTTTTAGTCCTAGTATTCATGTACAGTGTATGAAAAAGGAAAAACAAATGTTTTCTTCTCTCAAAAAGCAACCTGGACAATTATTCTAATATAACTTTATTTGTAAAAGCAAAAACAGGGGCCGGGGAGATGGCTCAGTGGAATAAGCGCTTCCCTGGCAAGTGTAAGGGCCTGAGTTCAATCCCAAAAAAAAAAAAAAAAAAAAAAAAAAAGCAAAAACAAACACAAAAACCCTACCAGCACACACAGACTTCTTCCCATACAACCTGGATGCAGTATCCTCAGGTTCCTAATATATGCATCCAGACTATTTAGCATTTTAGAATTTACTTTTCTGATCTTGGACTGGGAGATGAGGTGGTGGTGTTGTCTCTTTTTTTTTTTTTTTTTTTGAGACAAGGTCTCACCATGTAGCCTAGGCTAGCCTCAAACTCACAGCAATCCTCCTGCTTCAGCCTCCCAAGAGCTGGAATTACAGGCATATACCACCACACCACTGAAATGTTGTCATAAAAATGACTACATAAAGCTCAAAAATCAAAAGATTTAGGGCTGGCCAGATAGCTCAGCAAACTAAACCACCTGCTTAGGCACAGTGCAGCAGCAAGGGTTCCATCCCCAGCATGCCACGCAGTGATGTGCTGTGCCGGCCCCACCCACGGGGCACACTGAGATGGGGACTGAGACTGGGTGTGATAGCACACACCTGTAATCCCAGCGCCTGTGAGGCTGAAAACAGGAGACTCACTATGAGTCTGGATCTATGTAGCAAGTCCCCTGTAGACCCTGTACTAAATACATTAAAAAAAAAAAAAAAAAAAAAAAATCAGAAGATGTGGGACTGAATTTGGTATTACCAGCCACTGGTTGGGCACACTTGGCCAAGCTCAGCGTGCTCATCTGTGAAATGCCTAACTCTTGAGGCTGCTATAAGGGAAGAGTGAAAGGAAGAGTGAAGTGAAGGGAGCACCTGCCACCCTGTAAGACAAGGATGCACAAACAGTGCAGCTCTGAATCTGACACTGATAGTAGCAAATATCAGCTGGGGCACTCACTCACTCACTATTTGTATAGCACAGAGCAGGTTGCTGAACCCCTGAATCTTACTTTTGTTTGTTTTCAAATGCAAAAAGAGAAATGGCCAGCACTCTGGATCCCATGAACTCAAGGCCAGCTTGGACTATGTAAGTAACAACAAGAGGAATGGATTAGGTATGGTGGTACATGCCTGTTATCCTATAGGAAGCTGAGGCAAGAGGATCTTTGGAGACCAGCCTGAGCTACAAAGTGAGCTCAAGGACAGCCTGAACTGTATAGCAAGACCCTGTCTCAAAGGGACAAAAATAAATTAAAGTAAATATTAAAATAAATTTCAATTGCTAGGAGTGACTGCCATTAAAACCAGTGGTCCATGGAATGTGCTGAGACCTCCCACCAACAAAAACCTCTTCAATTTATGTTTCCAAAAGTTGCCTCAACAGTAAATTTCTTGTCAAATGTTTAAGGATGATGAATTTATTGTTTAGAAGACCACTAATATATCACATTCACTCTAAAGAGAATAACATTTCTACAAACCCATTGATGTTATAATCACAACAAACATCTGAGAATACAAGGTTTCCTTTCCCAATGTTGCACCAGCATCTTTACAACACTATTTAGAAACATTTTAGACCTGCAATCCCAGCTCTTGGGAGGCTATAAACAGGCAGATCACGAGTCCAATCTAGTAGTGAGACCCTGAACACCCTGTAGACCCCTGCCTAAAAAATTACAAAAAAAGAAAAAAAGAAACATTTTAGAAGAAAAAAGGAGATGTCATTTTGAGTTTTCTCTGCACAGCCAGACAGTACTTGGATATCTACACTAATATCCACCCCACCCACCCGACCCCACACACCCCCATGAGGTGGACTGAACCCAAGGTTTTGTGCAGACTGGGCAATGATCTTCCTGCTTCAACACACACACACACACACACACACACACACACACCCCATGTTCTATAACTAAATACTTAATGGCATGCCTTTTCCTTTAGTCCTGAGGCCTCAGTTCCCAAGTGTAGTTCCCAGACTGGAAGTATAAGTAGCACCTGAAGGCTGGTTAAAAATGTACATCTCTGGGGCCGAGAAGACGGCTCAGTAGAATAAGCGCTTCCCTGGCAAGTACAAAAGTCTGAGTTCAATCCCCGGTTGGGGGGCGGGGGAGATGTACATTCTGGGCCAGCCCGATAGCTTAGTAGATTAAAGCTGCTGTGCCAGCCCTACCCCAGGGGTGCTGAGATGGAATTGTGACTGGATGTGGTGGCACACGCCTGTAACCCCAGCACTTGGGGGGCTGAAAACAGGAGGATCACTGAGTCCTATCTACACAGTGAGACTCTGTAGACCCTGTACTAAATACATTTTTTTTTCCTAAATACATTTTTGGGTGATTCTAATGCACACCAGTGGTTTTTTTTTTCCTTTTTTTTATTTTTTATTTTTTGATGAGTAGAACATATTTATTGAGGGAAAGAAAGCTTCTGTCCGAGAGAGGGACAGAAGGGGGACCCGAGCGGGTTACACCCCCCACACTAGGGTTTAAAAACCACTGTGAACCTATTCCATAAAGTGGTCATTAGTAGCCCCATGTCAGAGAAGAGAAAACTGAATCTCAGTGATTAAGGTGTCCCAAGCCACTCAGCCAGGATGCTTATTAGCACCCACATCTGATCCCAGAGCAATCTGCAACATAGCCTTTGCAGTCAAACTGTCTGTGCCATTTGGTACTCTGCTGAACTGCTCCAGTATGAAATTACCACAGAGGGGTGGGAGTTAGAGGAAGGATGTAGGCACTCAGAAGTGATTAATTATAAATGTTCTTAAATCTACATCATGCATTAGCCCTATAGTCATTCCCCAGGATGAGACTATTTTTCCTTGTGCTATTGATCAGCTGGGTCATATGAACAAGAGAAGTATATCTTGGGTATGGTGGTGCACCCCTATAATCGCAGCACTTGGGTGGCTAAGGCAGGAATATAAGGATGGTTGCAAGTTTGAGACCAGCCTGGGCTACAAAGTAAGCTCAAGGTCAGTCTGAACTGCATAGCAACCCTGTCGCAAAAAAAAAAAAAAAAAATATTACCACCAATAGATGGTAGTCCCTTTATTATTTATTAATTTATTTATTTTTAATGTATCTGGTACAGGGTCTACAAGGTAGACCTACACAGCTCAGATTCATAGTGATCCTTGTTTTCAGCCTCCCCAGGACTGGGATTACAGGGGAGTGTGTGCCACCACACCTAGTCTTTGTAGAGCTTGGTTCACTGAAGAGTGAGGCCAGTGCAGCATGTGGTGCTGTGGATCGAATCCATCCCTGTGCTTGCCTAAGCAGGTGCTTAGTCTGCTGAGCTATCTTTTTTATGTGGCAGGCTCAGCCAGCCTGAGGGCGGGGCTGGTGCAGCCATGTGGTGCAGGGATAGAAGGAACCAAAGGAACCGTGGTCCCTGTGTCCGCCTAAGCTTGCCTAAGCAACCACTGAGTTGTCTCACCAGTCCCTGCTGAGCTATCTTACAGGCCCTATAAGTCCCTTTATTTACAGCTCTCTAGTCCTTTTATTTACAGCTCTCTGAGTACCTAATTCCATGCACTGCTCTGAATAGGAAGAGAATTAAATTACCTGTTTTGTCTCTATAACAGGTTTAAAAGTACAACACACTATACCTAGACCAGGACCAATAGAACACAGAACCATAAAAAAGCCTTTCAATAGTCAGAAACAAAGCAGACTGGGGGCCGGGGCCGGGAAGATGGCTCAGTGGAATAAGCACTTGCCTGGCAAGCGCAAGGGCCTGAGTTCAATCCCCGGTTCAAAAAAGAAAGAAAAGAAAAAGAAACAAAACAGACTCCAGTGCCCAGGAAAGGTGGGAATGAGTCACCAAAAGGAACCCAACACTTATAGGGAATACTGTAACAATGTTGCATATCTGGTTCTAGGGAGGTAGTTTTTTGCTTTGTTTTTTGGGGTTTTTTGTTTCTTTTGGGTTTTTTTGTTTGTTTGTTTAAACCCTAAATGTAGTGTCAAGATAAGCTGCCATGTTAAATTACTTCCATTCAAACTTCAATGCTTTCATAAATCCCAATGTTAAAAGAAAACCAGAATCTTGTACAGCAATTAACCACTAAGAAGAATATATGCAGTGTATTATTTGTTGAAAAATAAAAAAAATATATTAAAAAAAAAGAAAACCAGAAACCTCTCATTCCAGTTTCCAACCATCTAAGTAAACTTGACAGTGACTTCATATCACAGATTTACCCTATATAATCAATGTTCCTATTTATTTATTTATTTATTTAATACAGGGTCTCTAAATGGAGTTCAGACTCTTGATTCTCCTCCGGTCTCAGCCTCCCCAGGGCTGGGATAACAAGCATGCACCACCACACCCAGTTTTGCACCCAGGTTCCAGAGCCAGAATGGCACACGGTACTGGAAATCGAACTCAGGTCCTTGTGCTAGCCACGCAGGAACTTAGACGGCCAAGCTATCAGCATTTTCTATGACAGCTGCTAGAATAGAAGGGATCCTGGTCTGGGACTCACAGACCCTTGGTTTGAATCCTGGCTGTGCCAAATTCCTCTCAGATTACTTAACCTCTCTTGGGTCTCAGACTTTCCTTTCACAGATGGGTGGTAATCCCTATATTATATGCCAATGTGAAATGATAATGAATTGTTTCTCTTTTGTTTTCTTAAAGGCTGCTGAAACAGCTTTCAAGATTTCTGAACAAGAGCCAGGTGAGGTGATACATGGTTTGCATATCCTAGTACTGTCTTTGTTTTGTTTTGTTTGTAGTACCAGGGATGGAACTGGAGACCTTGCACTTGCTAAGCAGGTAATTATGTCGCTGCACTATATACCCAGCCCTATTCTGTTTCTTTTTTCTATCATTTTTTTTTTTTTCTTTGTGGTACCAGGGATCAAACTCAGAACCTTATCCACGTCAGTCAGGTGCTATGCCATTGAGCTGTCTCCCCGGCCCTTGTATCTTTTTCAGACAGGATCTAGTGATGCAATTCAGGCTGGTCTTGAACCTACTTTGTAGCCCAGGCTAGTCTTGAACTTGCAAAAATCCTCCTGCCTCAGCCTCCCCGGATGCTGGGATTACAGGTGTGGGCCAGCCCAATCCTAGTACTCTGGGAGGTTGAAGCAAGAGGATCCTAAATTTGAGCCCAGTCTGAACAATTAGTAACTTATCAACCACTATTTAAAAATTCTACAAGGGCCACACCTCAGTTCAAAGGCCTGGGTTCAGTCCCCAGGACCACAATCAATCAATAAATAAATGTTAAATCAGAATATGAAAAACTTGGGCTGGGGAGATAGTTCAGCAGTCTAAGCACCTGCCTGACAAGTGCAAGGACCTGGGTTCAATCCCGGGTACCACATGCTATGCCAGCCCCAGAACCCCAGGTGCACCATATGAGCCACCAAAACTAGTGTGGTGGCTCACACCTGTAATCCCAGCACTAGAGAGGCTGAGACAGGAGGATCACTACAAGTCCAAGCTGCATAGTAAGATCTTGTGCCAAGTATAAATAAATAAACATGGAAAACTTGACTGGAAATAGGTACAATCAAACATGACTACAAAGGGAAGTGACTGAACATACATTTAACTGCATACAGCTTATTTCGCTGTATTTAAATTTCTATTTTTAGACACCATGAACAAGCTCATTAAGAAAAATATTCCACTAACTTATCAGAAAACTTGTCAATTTTCAAAAACTGAACAGATGGAATAGTCATTTCACAGCACATCTGACAAAAACAAAATGTGCTCTCTCCACCCTCAACAATCTTAATTATATATCATCCCACAGCCCTTATTAATTTGCAGTACATCTCTTCACTCCTGTGAGACTCAGTTTCTCAAATGAAAGCACAGGTATAAGAACATTCTGGAGTCCAACGGACCTGTGCAAATCCTAGTCTCATCACTTACTATGTGATCTTAAACACACAGGCTCTGTTTCCTCATCCCTACAAGGGAATTAATACCTGTGCAACAGGTACCTGACTGCTGGATCAATAGCAGTGGTTTAAACAAGACCAAAACAGAACTGTGGAGAGCCTATAGTAAGGAATCAATAAAAATGTGTTCCACTGCCTCCAGGAATACTTATTACAAACCTGTACCAAGTATCTATCCTATGTCATAGACTGAGCTAACCACTAGAGAAGACAAACGCAACCACTGACCTCAAAGATGTCAGGGTCAAAAGGGCCCCAGAGGAGCCGGGGAGACAGCTCAGTGGAATAAGCGCTTCCCTGGCAAGTGCAAGGGCCTGAGTTCAATCCCCGGTTCCCCCCAAAAAGGGGGGGGGGGGCGGCAGGAACACAATGTGCAAAGCTCTCCAATAGACATGGGATGGGAAGGCTAGACAGCTGAAGAGAGCCCTGGTGGAGCTGGCTGACAAAGGCCTGACCGAAGTTTGTTCAAAAGAACACATAAATTAAAGGAGTAGAACTATGTAATTCCTCATATACTCTCCAACCTCAAACACTTCAAATTCAAGCTTTTTGATTTCCCAAGGCTCAGGATCACCAGGTATTTATGTCATAAACTAATCATTCACATCCCATCAACATTATAGGAAGGCTCTGAGGAACAGTAACAAATTGCCTGAAAGCTTAGCAAAGTTTAAAAGTGGACGGGGGCTGGTGAGATGGCTCAGTGGTCTAAAGCACCTACCTAGAACAAGCTTAGCAAAGCACAGGGACCACGGTTCAATCCCCCAGCACCACATGCCAGCCAGCCCCACCCCCTGGTGGGTTGAGCTGGCCACACACACACACACACAAATAAATTAATTAAAAGTGGAGCCCAGCATAGTGGTACATGCCTGTAATCCTAACACTCAGGAAGCTGAGGCAGGAGGATCTCTTGAGTTTGAGGTCAGCCTAGACTACAAAGTGAATTCAAGGCCACGCTGCCTCAAAAAACAAAAACAGGAAAACTTTAAGGAGGTCCCCGAGGTTTTTTCTGTCTTTGTCTTCCTGAGACAGGGTCTCACTATCCAAATTCAGGCTAGCCTTGAGCTCACTCAGTAGCCCAGGCTGGTCTCAAACTTGCAGCGATCCCCTGCCTCAGCCTTCTGAGTGCTGGGATTACAGGAGTGCACCACTATGACCAGCCAGTTTCCATAAGTTTTCATGAAATCCATTCTCTAAGCACTTTAAACCACAAAGAACTGGAAATTAAAAATAAAAAAAAAAAAGACTTCCTTAATCTCAGGAAAAAACAAACCATTAAGAGTCCCCAAACACTTTTCAGCTATTTTTGCAGGACCCTTCTCAGAATCTCAACTCTTGGGAAATCCACACCTCATTATGAAAGGCGGTTACATAAAAGGCAACCCTATTTCTACAGAGGATTTTACAAAGGATGGGTCATTTTTGTGACTCCATACAGCATGCCAGGTATTATCCCTTGGAGAGATCAGTAAACTTCATACGACTATCCAAAATTGCTCCTGGTCCAGGGATTTGCAGGATGCAGGCAATCATGTCTCATGCCTTATGGTTATGTACACTTCACCAAACTATCATTAGCAAATACCTACAAAAGAATAGCCCAATAAAACTGATATGGATGAGTAGCCCAATTTTAAAAGTAGAAACACAAATAAACACTAATATTGGAAAAGAAAAATGCCAGTATGAGATGAGAATGTCTAGGTGGTCTCCCTACTCCAATTTGTTCCAAAACTAAGCCCTTAAACAAGTACCATTCAGAAATAAATTGAGTCCCTTTTCATCTTAAATACAGATGAAAACTTAATTATCAGTGCTAACTCAAGTCACTGTTGTGCAGAATTTTAGCATGTGGTTTTGTCAGCAGTTATCATTCTATATCTACAGCCACAATATGCACATTTTCTTTCCAATTTTCATTACATTACGTCACGGAGGGTCATGAAAACAATTAAAATTAATCTTTTTCAACCATTTCAACCCCCTGCTCCAATCTCTTCTTTCCAAAGCTATTTTCTGGGGGTGGAAAGAAGTCATACTTCTCATCTGTTCCTGCCCATTTTCTTGTATAAATGTTAAAAATAGAAGGCAAGACATCGGAAGGAGCCCTGAACATTTCTCTTTTATAGTGGTCTGGGGGATGGGTGTTGGGAGTCGAACTCAGGACCTGGAGACTGCCAAGCAGGGGCTGCACCGCTGAGCTACATACCCAGACCCCCTCTTTTGGAACAATTATTAATTGTTGTGGAAAAACTTGGAGACTGAGCTTTCAACTGCGGTACTGACACAGTACTGCTGTGTGACCTTGCTCAAATCACTGCATCTCTGGGCCTCGGTTTCCCTTAATAAAAACCCAATGATGATTTAGCCCCTTACTCACTTTAAAGCGGACTTCAAATTCGTCCAAGTCAGCACAACAGTGAAGGAGCCAGGAGGAACGGCAGAGAAATGGCTTTCACAGGCCTTGCTGGGGTTTCTAGGGAGCTCAGGTTGCCCCTCTGGAAAGCCTCTGGGCCAACTTCAGGTCGCAAACAAAAACCTGTTGGCACCAACTCCGCTAGGAAGGCCCCGCCTCTCTCAAACGCTCAGCTCCCGCTCCCGCTCCGAGAGCCGCCCCAAGAGAAAAGAGAGGAAGGGTCTCTCGGAACACACTGGCCCTACGCACCCATTCACCCACCCCAATTAGCGAAGCTGGGCCGCCAGGCCAGGTCTCTGCCGTCCCACGCGAAACAAAAGGCAGCTGGAGCCTGGCTCTGCCACCTCCGTCCCCTCGGTGTTGTGGGGGCGGAGGCTGGGGAGGGGGAACCTAGTCCGCCAGGAGAAAAAAGGGCCACCCTCCAGCCCCAAATCCTGACGAGCAGGGGACCCTTCCCCCGATTCCTGGTGCGAGGCCGGGCGGCTGCTCCGTCCGGGTTCTGGAGGAAGGGGCGCCCGGCCCTGGAGGGGTCAGAATGTGCTCTAGGGTGGGGGGCGGCGCTGCCCCAAACTGAAGGGGCTTCCGGACTTGAGGTGGGCGTAGAAGACGCCGCAGACACCAAGGATATAAAAGGAAGCGCTCCCGGATAAGGAAACAGGGGTCCCTGCAGCGCAAAGCGGGATCCAGGTGGGGCGGGGGGCACGCTCTAGCCTGTGGGGCGGAGCCTGGATGGAAAGAACAGAGTCCCTCCCAAAGTGGGGTCAAGTTGAGGCAGCAGGGGTGCAAGCTCTAAAGAGGTGCCGGTGGGGGCTACCCGTGCCTCGGGGGCGTCCGTGCCTAGAAAGAGAGGCCCCGCGCCCTATGGCCCCGCTCAGGAGCTCGAGCTCCCCGAGTGCCGGCTCACCTCCACTCTGCCGCTCCGGCGCGGATGCGCGGCTGCGGCCGCCAAGAGCGCCGAACAGACCGGGTCGACCCGAGCCCGCGGAGCTCCCACTGCCGCCGCCGCTGCGGCCGCGTCTGGCTCCGTTTGACACCCACACACCAGCCAACATGGCGGCCGGGAGGGGGCGCGCCGGCGGCGTGCGCGCGCCCGCCGGTCCCGCCCCCCGGAGGCCACGCCCCTGCGACCCCAGCAGAGCCCCTCCAAGGCCCCGCCCAGTTGCCCTACCACACCCCCCCAACCCTTGCGTTGCCCCGCCCCTCCTGGCCGGGAGTCGTACCCACCGCCTCCCCTTCTTATGGAGACCCTGCGAGGACAGCCTGCCGTCGGATACGATCCCATAACCCAAGCCCAAACCCCTTGGACAAGCCCCACATCCCAGTGCCACGTTAATACCCTAACCTGCCCAGCACCCTTCGCTCAGACCCCTACAAAATGCCCCACCCTTATGCACCTCCTGTAACTCCACACTCACCACCATCACCCACACACTCACACCCTTGCCTTCAGGCCCACAAGCACAGAACCCCGCCCCACCATACGCTAAAACTGAATGCTTCCCTACTCTAGAAATTTGCATTTGAAAGCGTTGTGGAGAGAGGCTCCTCTTGAGAAGGGGAGACTGGACAGGGCTTGATATCCTGGGCGTTGGTCACGGTTGATTTCTTGTGTTGTGAGTATATGCACTTTGTGAAAATGCTCCTTAGATGTGTGCACCATTCCGTATGTGTGTGTTTCTGTATTCAATAAACTATACCCCAAAAGTACTCTAGGGAGGGGTGACCATGCTTCCCTAGGCTGCCAAAGGGCTCATGCATTAAAAAGGTGGAAACCCTTGGCCATAGGAATTTATATAAACTCATGCAAGCCACATGCTCGCTTGTGCTGTCTCTCTCTCGCTCTCGCTCTCGCTCTCTCTGTCTCTCTGTCTCTCTCTGTCTCTGTCTCTCTCGCTCTCTCTGTCTCTCTCACACACACACACACACACACACACCCCACAAGCAAGACAAGCCATCTCTTCCCATTGGTTACATCATCACCTGCAAGGCATGTCCTAAGTGCCAGGCCATGTGCTGGGCCCAGAAAGAAAGAGACGGAACCTGGCACATGTAAGGCACAACCCTGCCCTTCTCTGATATTTTCAGAGGGATCAGAATGGAGGCTGCACCTGAAAGCCCTACTCAAGACAGGTGTAGGCAGAGACCCCTTACGGCAGGTTTTGTAAGGTGGCCAGACGCTACCATCTCTATTGGCTGGGCAATATCAACACTATGCCAAGATCTGGCTTCAGGGAAGCTGTTCACAGACATCCTACTCTGCCCTCGCTCACTGACCAACCCTTAGCAAGTCGCTGCACTTCTCTGAGCCACAAATTAATTTTCTCTTATAAAAGCGCCAGGTGGTTAGTGTATACGTGTCTCACAAGCTGTGATCTAGAATGCTCTTCTCACAAAAATAGAGTCAGATTGGGAAGGAGAACACAGCATACCTGCAAACACACATAGCCATTTTTCATTTGAAAAGTCAAACAGTGAAAAGTTCTAGCTGCTAGCAACCCTGCCTCACAATTAGCTGTCCCTCCCACTATTCAGTGTCCACCAGAGGAGTGAATTACATCTTATGTGTGCCTCTTGGCAGGAACTGTAATTTTGTTTTGAATTTGGTGCAGCCAGATGAAGGTGGAGAGATGTATACAATGTCTTCTCCCCCCCCCCAAGTTAAGTCATCATAGCCAACACTCCTAAAAACAGGATAAGGAAAGAAAAATGTGACAGGTTTATTTAATCAAAGTTTTATGTGACATAGGAGCTTTAAGGAATGAAGATCCAAAGATGCAGGGAAAGCTATTTCATGCTTAGTTTCTATGAAGACTGAACAGCCAGTCATGTAGATACGTGATTGGACAAAAGTAAATGATGTAATGTAACAGAGGGAAACCCAGTAAGGCCTGTCTGTTCACATTCTTTTTGGTCTCTCTGGTTTTCCTTCCTACTAGACATAGGGAGGGGCCCCTTTTAGAATGAGGGTCTTATGAACTATCAACCACAAGCACAGTAAATCAGACAATTTCTCTCTAGTCATCTTCTATACAGAAACCTGGAAAGAAGGTTAAAGTGATATGTCTAAATTTTGTGCCTGGTTTTGGGGAAGAAGAGTTCTAGTTTCTATGACCTGCCTTGTAGCACAAAAGGGAACAAAAGAATGGCAGGAAAAGATCAGGCAGCTTCTGATCTCCTTCCAACGTCCTTCTGCGCTCCTTCCAGGTTCTCAGCATGCCACAGTGCCATATTTTGGGATGTGGAGAATTATTTTTGGTTTTGGGTCCTGGGAATGAAACCTGGGGCCTTCACACTGAGTTATACCCTCGTCATACCCTCCTTCAGGAGAAGGGGGTTTGAGACAGTGACTGGATATATAGTTCAGGCTGGTCTTGAACTCATTTATGTAGCCCAGGTTGGCCTCAAACAGGAGACACTCCTGCCTCTGCCTCCTGAATGCTGGAGTTACAAGCATGCACCCCACACCCAGTTATTATTTTATTTGGAGATAGTATCTCATTAAATTGTCAAGACTGGGCTCAAACTGAGGATCCTCTTTCCTCAGCCACTTTCGCCCCCAACCCATTTGCTGAAGCTGTAGGGGTGCATCAACATGCCCATTAAACTTTTTTTTTTTTTTTTTTTATTTTAGGGAAGGGTCTACAGGGTGTCTAGTATCTCACTACTAGATCGTACTCATAGTGATTCACCTGTTTACAGGCTCCTAAGAGCTGGGATTACAGGCGCTCACCACCATGCCCAGTCTCAATTGCCATCTCAGCACACCTGCACAGCAGGCCCAGGGATTGAAACCCAACCCCCCACTACTCCTCCCCCTCCTGTGCCTGCTTGCAGGCACTTTAAATCTAGGGCCTGGGGAGATAGCTCAGTAGAATAACTGTTTGCCTGGCAAGCACAGGACCTGAGTTCAATCTCTGGTACCACAAAAATAATAAAATAAAAGTAATCTGCTGTGGAGCCGGGGAGATGGCTCAGTAGAATAAGCACTTGCCTGGCAAGTGCAAGGGCCTGAGTTCAATCCCCAGTTCAGCCTATAAATAAATAAATAATCTGCTGAGCTATTTGGCTGGCCCTAAACTTTTTTCTTTTCTTTTCTTTTTTCCTTTTTCTTTTTTTTTTTTGGCAGAACTAGGGATTGAACTCAGGCCCTTGCACTTGCCAGGCAAGCGCTTATTCTACTAAGCTATCTCCCCAGCCCCTAAACTTACATTTTTTTTTTTTGTTGTTCACATTTTATTTATTTATTTTGTGAGGTACCAGGGATTGAACTCAGGACCCTGCGCTTGCCAGTCAGGCGCTTATTCTACTGAACTATCTCCCTGGCTGTACTGTCCACATTTTTTTTTTTTTTTTTTTTTTTTTTTTTTTGTAGCTCCCCATTGACCTGCAGCAGCGCTGGTCTGGGTTGCCTTGAGTATGTGGGAATGGAACCACCGCTCAAAGAAACTGACTGCCTCCTTTAAGCAGGCACTTAAACAACTGAGCTAATGGGCGGGCCCCCACTGTCCACATTTTAAAGATGAAAAATTAAGTTTCAGGGAGATGTTGGGCTTCTTCACCCAGGCCCATTTTTTTACCAAGCAGGCACTCCGTGAAGCACCCTGCTAGCAGATGTGTGTAGTTACAGAGATAAGACACAAGCTTGGAAAGAGCTAGATACAGAGAAAGAGGTGACAGGCTAACAAACATATGAGAGGAAGTAAGTTGGACAACAAGAAATTGGCCCAGCCTTGGGAGTGGTGAGAGGACCGTGGCCCACACGCAAGGTCAGAAGGGACATTCCCAAATTCCTCTAAGTCATTCCTCTTTCCCCACTCCCCTTCAAAGCATATCATTCTCTTTTGCATTCTCTTACTGACATCCCTTGAAGTCAGTGGCCCTACCACCATTTTACAGATAAGGAAACAAAAGCAACACAAGTAGTGCTTAAATTCAAATTTGGTTCTATCATGTCTACAGGAATCATGCAGAGTACAGTGTAGAATAAGCTGAACGTTTGGCCAGAGCAGTCCAGGGGATTGGGCTAGAACGACGCACGTGTCCTTCCAAGGCTTTGGAAGTTTGCTCCATCTGGATAATGAGGCAGAATGACGGTGGCTAGTAAGAGGGCAGTATTCCAGAAAAGAGATGGCAGCACAGACCAGGAATTTATGTGGAATTACAGGAGGGCTTCAGGTGGGGAGGGACATTGAGGGGGAGAGCGGCAGACAACAGGCAGAGATAAGCCACATGCCCAGTGAAAAGAATTTCCTGGCGGCTGGGGAGATGGCTCAATAGAATAAGCACTTGCATGACAAGCACAAGGGCCTAAATTCAATCCCTAGTGCTTAAAAAAAAGCATAAAGGGATTTAATAGGCAGAAGTATAAAAGTGTACATTCAGAGAAATAGTGTGTCCTCAAGAGAAAAATTACTAAAAAAAAAAAAAAAAGAGAGAGAGAGAAAAATTACTGTTTGGAGCTAGAAGTTTGTATGTGGGGTGTTTGTTTGTTTGTTTGTTTTTTGCATGTGTTTTTTAATCTGTGGAATATTTTCATCTTGCTCTTGGCTTATATGAAAAAGGATAGCCAGCCCTGAGAAAGAGAATAGTTCATTTTACAGGTGAAAGTCATGAATGTCCAATTTCTTTCTTTTCTTTTTTTTTTTTCCTGGCAGAACCAAGAATTGAACTCAGGTCCTTGCACTTGCCAGGGAAGTGTCTATTCCACTGAGCCATCTCCCTGGCCCCTCCAATTTCTTTGGAAGGGGTAATCTAAAACATTTTGCCTCAACAGGCACGGCTATAAACCCAGCACTCAAAGGTTCAGCCAGAAGGATCACTGAGAGTTTAAGGGCAGCCTTGTAGCCTCATACTTCCCTAGGGATGGGCATCAGGGATTGATAGTCTAAATAGGTATCAGTCACCTTGAAAGAGCCTGAGTCACTAACCCAACTCTCACCAGGAAGAGACCTTGTTCTGTACTCTTGCCCATTTGCTACATGACTTGCTTCCCCGTTTGATCCCGATTTAATCAACTTTATCTGAGCAATGGTGCTTGTAATCTCATTGGTTGACTGTAAGTTTTGTCCCACATCACCCCACCTAAATGAATTCCCATGGTTTCTACCTTAGACCCATCTCACCACATGGTTTTGCACTATAAAATCGCTAGAAAAGGCAGCTTCCTGGGGACAACCCATTTGGGCTCTCCCTTCTGTCCCTCTCTAGGACAGGAGCTTTCTTTCCTCCAATAAATATATTCTGCTCTTAACCTCCGTTTGTTCCTAAAATTCATTCTTTGGTTTTAGAGAACATGAACTCATCCCAGCTACCTTTCCAGTTAGGAGTTTCATTTTTCCCCTATTCCTAGTCTCAAAAAAAAAAAAAGAACAAAGAAGTTTTGCCTAAAACCTTTTTTTTTAGACAAGGTCTCACTGCAGTTCAGGCCTTGAGCTCATTTTAGCCCAGTCTGATCTGGAACTCACAATAATCCTCCTGCCTCAGCCTCCTGAGTGCTGGGATTATAGGATGCACCATATCTGGCCTAAAAACATTTTGTGCACACTCTCAATCTAGTCCCTTTTCTTTTCCTCTCTCTCTCTCTCTCTCTCTCTCTCTCTCTCTCTCTCTCTTTTCTTTATCTTTTTGGTATTTTGAGACACAGTCTTGTGATGTAGTTTCAGCTGGCCTTGAACTTGCTATGTAACCCAGACTGGCCTGAATTTCTGGAGATCTTCCTGACTCAACTTTACAAATCCTGAGAGTAGATCAGCCAGGCTTGGAATTTTATGCTGCTTGTGTTCTTGATTTCTCTATCCTTCTAGGTTTCTGGGAAATGCACTGCAATGACCTTGTCAGCCTGAACTACATAACAAGACCCTGTCTCAAAAACAAAACACCTAAAAAGCTTGGCTTGTATCTTTAACAAAATTAGGTTTCTGTCCTTTATCAACTAATCTTTCTTGATTATGTCTTATTGTGTGTGTGTGTGTGTGTGTGTGTGTGTGTCCTGCTCAGCTGACCATGGGGGCGGGGCTGGCGCGGCATGGGGGAAGGGAAGCTTGCCTAAGCAGATGCTTTAGTCCACTGAGCTATTTCACCAGCCCCTATGTCATTTTTTTAAAATTTTATTTATTTATTTGTGTGTGTGTGTGTGTGGCCAGCTCAGCCCACCAGGGGGCGGGGCTGGCTGGCATGTGGTGCGGCAGGACTGAACCGTGGTCCCTGTGCTTTGCTAAACTTGTTCTTTTTTTTTTTTTTTATGAGCAGAATATATTTATTGAGAGAAAGAAAGCTCCTGTCCCGAGAGAGGGAGGGACAGGAGAGGGTGCCCGAGCAGGTAGTTCCCCACTAAGCTTGTTCTAAGTAGGTGCTTTAGACCACTGAGCCATCTCACCAGCCCCCCCCTTTTTTTGTGGGACTGGGGATGGAACTCAGGCTCTTGCACTTACCAGGCAAGCGCTTATTCTACTGAACCATCTCCCCATCCCATATGTCTTGGGTTTTTGAGACAGAATCTCATTAGGTGGTTTAAGCTGGCCCAGAACTCACTGCAGTCCTGCCTCAGCCTCCAGAATGCCAGGATTACAGGTGTGGGCCACCATAACAGGGTTATCAACTAAATTGATTTATGAATTTAAAGTATGTTTAGGGGCTTTGGGGCATGATGGGTCTGGAAGAAAAGAAGCATTTCGAGGAGTTCAAGGCCAGGCTGGGCTCCATAGTGAGGGGTTTTTTGGGGGAGTTGTTTGTTTTTTTCAGTACCGGGGATTGAACTCAGGACCCTGAGCTTGCCAGTCCATAGTGAGTTTAAGGGCACCCTGAACTACATAGTGAGACTTTGTCTCAAATAAATAAATAAATAAAAATAGGGGCCAGGGAGATGACTCAGTGGAATAAGTGCTTCCCTGGAAAGCGCAAGGGCCTGAGTTCAATCTCTGGTTCCGCCAAAATAAATAAATAGACAATCTGATAACCAGGGACCTTCATATATGGCAATCGCAGGGACACACGTTTGAAAAGGTGCTTTGGGGAAAGAGGTAGAATCCTTCCTTCGTCCTGCACTAGGTTTGAGAAGCTGGGCGGAAGGAGGAGCTGGAGGTAGGAGTGAAGCAGGCGGGCCGAAGCTCAGGGGAAAATGATTCCGAGTGGAAGGGGAGGAGGCGGGGTGCAGAGGAAAGCAAGAGCCTGCTCCCGGGCTCCGGCCTCCCTTCTCCTGCCTGCTTTCCTCACGACCCAGGCTCCGAGCGCAGCCTGGTGGCCTGAGCCCGGCTCCTTCCCATCCCCTATCTTTCCCACGCCCCTCCCCCGCCCTGAGCTCTGGCGCTGCCCTGGGCTTCCGGCTCCGCCAGTCAGGCTGATCAAGCAAGTCGCTGGCACAGGCGCTGGGACAGAGTGCTGGGGGTTTGGGAGTCACAGAATGAGGCTGCTTTACTTCATTTTGTTTAATTGCAAGGAATCAAAGGTCAACAACAGCACGCAGGAAGGCTTGTCATGTAGTTGCTGAGACAACTGTGCAAGATGAGGTGGCTGGGACATGATGAGAAGCTGCCATCAGGTGAGTCTCCTGCTGTGAATGCTAAGGGAGCTCTGAGCTGGGGTTCTTTACATTGTGCCCCCCACCCTCTTAGCTCTTCACTGCCTTCTGCCTAATTTCAGGCCCTCAATTTTCACCCCTGCTGAAATTAAATGAAATTATATATATATACATCTTTCTTTTCTTTTTTTTTGGCGGAACTGGTGATTGAACTCAGGCCCTTGCGCTTGCCAGGCAAGCGCTTATTCTACTGAGCCATCTCCCCGACCCCTCTTTTTATATTTTTTTGATACCAGGGATCAAACTCAGGACCGGGCGCTTG
>NW_004524918.1:731749-753158 GCF_000260255.1 Octodon degus
TTTTTTTTTTTTTGGCAGAACCAGGGATTGAACTCAGGCCCTTGCACCCGCCAGGGAAACGCCCATTCCACTGAGCCATCTCCCCAGTCCCTCTTTTCATTTTTTTTTAAACAGAGACTTAAAAATTTTTTTTTAAAAAAAGGAAGCAAGAAAAAAAGGGGCCAGGGGAGATAGTTCAGTAGAATAAGCACTTGCCTGGCAAGCGCAAGGGTCTGAGTTCAATCCCCAGTTCCGCAAAAAAAAAAAAAAAAAAGAAAGAAAGAAGAAGCATTGCCAGACATAGTGGTACATGCCTGTAATTCCAGGACTTGGAAGGCTGAGGCAGGAGGATTGCCACATGTTTAAGGCTAGTCTGAAAAGGCCAGACTTGGTGGCACATGCCTATAATACCAGTAGTCAGGCTGAGGCAAGAACAATGCTAGTCTGAGACCACCCTGGCCTACAAAGTGACCTCGAGGCTAGCCTAAACTGCATAGTGAGACCCTGTCTCAAAAAAAAAAAAAGCTAGGCTGAGTTACATAGTAAGTTCAAGGCCAGCCTGAACTACATAGCAATATCCTGTCTGGGGGGAAAAAAAAAGTAAAGAAAAAACAGACCCAGAGACTGGCAGAGCCATCCTGTTCCCTCCCCCAGAATCCTAGAAGGATGGAGGAGTCAAGAACACATGCAGCAGAAAATTCCAGGCCTATTGAATTGGAAAGCTAACTGGAAAGGAATTTGAATAGGCTGAAGGTCGGTGGTGTCCCCTCCCCCTAGCTCTGGGCGGCCAGTGTACAACCATGGCGGAGTCAAACAGCACTCTCTCCCTTCCTGATGCCTGACTCAAGGCAGGTCAACAGGTTGCTGAGCCTGCAAGTACCTAAGCATGGAGCAGCAGCTGCACACTGAAGAGCCAGCCTAAGAATGAAACCAACAGATAGGGGGGAGAGTTGAGAGAAAAGATAGGTACCCCTGTGAGGTGGAGCACGTCAAACCAGCCATGCCTTAATCTCTCACCCTGGATTTTCTAGCCCACAAGTCAATCAATCCATTATAACTACAGAAAGCCCATTTAAACTGGCTTAAATGATAATTGGACTCAATCAACCCGTTTAACTAAAATCTCCAGAGCTAGGGCTTCAGGTGGACAATGATCAAGGTGCTGATGCCTTCTTTTGGACACATACCTCCTTTGGTGGTGTCCTGAGTAGCTTTAGTGGACTGTAGCAGATTCTCATTTCCCAGCCGAGAGCATCTCTGTGGCAACGTGACAGACTAAAACTTTTGTCCTGATTGGAAGAAGTTAGGTTAAGGAAGGACGATGTGTAGAATTATGGTGATAGGTTCAGGAGCCAATCAGGCTTCACCGCTGGAGTTTGAAACAGAATTTTTTTTGGGGGGGTGTGTATCCTGGAAGGCATGGAGCAATGTTCACTGTCCACATTTCCTTTTCTCCTTTTGCAATTTTGTGAGTCAGTGCCCAGATTCCTCACATTGATTCCATTTTCAAATAGGTTTGTTTGTATGTTTGTTTAGCATTGGGGATCAATCCAGGGCTTTTTTTTTTTTTTTTTTTTTTTTTTTGGAGAGAGAGGACAGTTCAGAGATCCACCTTTATTTTGTTTTATTTTATTTGCAGAACAGGGGATTGAACTCAGGCCCTTACGCTTGCCAGGCAAGTGCTTATTCTACTGAGCCATCTCCCCGGCCCCGAGATCCACCATTTAAACAGACTCAAATTGTGTAACTGTTACCTCAAACTATTAACTCAGACTGAACTATGTAGTTCAGGTGGCCTTCAACTTACTATATAGACCAGGCTGGCCTCGAGCTCAAATTGGATCAGCTTGCCTCATCGGAGAGCTGAGATTACAGGTGTGTATGACCACACCCAGCTATGCCCCCTCAGACCCCTTTTCTTCTGTTACCAGGAATTGAGCTTAGGACCTTGCACTTGCCAGGCAGGTCCTGGAGCCACTAAGCTATATCCCTGGTACTCCCTGGCCCTTTTATTTTATTTCATTTTTTAAAAATTTTATTTATTTATTTGTGTGTGTGTGTGTGTGTGTGTGTGTGTGTGTGTGTGGCCAGCTCAGCCCACCAGGGGGCGGGGCTGGCTGGCATGTGGTGCTGGGGGATTGAACTGCGGTCCCTGTGATTTGCTAAGCTTGTTCTAAGTAGGTGCTTTAGACCACTGAGCCATCTCACCAGCCCCTCCCTGGCCCTTTTAAAAGTTTTTTTTTTTTTTTAATTTCAAAACGGGGGTCTCGGGCCAGGGAGATAGCTCAGTAGAATTAAGTGCTTGCCTGGCAGCTCAGGGTCCTGAGTTCAATCCCCTGGTACTGCAAAAATAAATAAATAAATAAATACGTAGATAGATAGATAGATAAATAGATAAATAAAATAGGGTCTCACTAAACTTCCAGGCCCCCTCCAAATTTGTGGTCCCCTGTCTTAGCCTCCCAGAGTGCTGGGATTATAAGCATGGACCAGGGCTGGGGATAGCTCAGTAGAATAAGCACTTCCCTGGCAAGCGCAAGGGCCTGAGTTCAATCTCCAGTTACACCAAAAAAAAAAAAAAAGAATAAGCACTTGCCTGGCAAGTGCAAGGTCCTGAGGTCAATCCCTAGTACCACAAAAAAGAAAAAAATATAAGCATGGACCACCACAGGCATGCACCATCATAGTATGTATGTATGTATGTATGTATGTATGTATGTATTTAATGTATTTGGTTGTTGCAGGGTCTCACTACACACCTTGGACTCATACTGATCCTCCTGTTTTCAACCTCCCCAGCCCTAGGATTACAGGCATACACCACCATGCCTGGGTTTCCGTGCCAGCACTTTATATGGTACCGGGTATCAAACCGAACCTGGGTCCTTGCACTTGCCAGGCAGGCGCTTATGTCACTGAGCTATCTCCCCAGCTCACCAGATACTTTTATTAACATTTGTAAATGTACTTAGCTGAGAGGCTCAGAGATGAAAGATGAGAACAAAACCACATCTCCATGTTCTCCATCTGGGCTGCTGGGTACCACCCTCCCACATACCCAGGCAAAGGCAGAAGGGACAGGCCAGCCAGCTGGCACCTTCCCTGTCCCCTCCCTGTTCTTGTTCTCTGAAGTCTTCTGTGACACCCATTGATTGCATGCAAACTCTGATCTCCAGCGTGGGGAAGGGACTGCCCTCTCTACCTCACCTGCTGGTAGTATTCCCCTGACATTATTTTTTTTTTTCCATAGTACTGAGGATCAAACCTGGGACCTTGCCAGGCAGGCACTTATGCCACTGAGCTATATCCCCAGCCCTTCCCCTGACATTTTGTACACTGTCAGTAATGGTTAAATTTAATTTGATTGGCTTGGGCATTGCCTAGGGGATTTTTTTTTTTTTTTTTTAATGTATGTGGTACAGAATCTCATTACGCAGCTGGGACTCATAGTGATCCTCCTGTTTTCAGCCTCACTGGGATTACAGGTGTGTGCACACCCAGTCTCAGTGGTCACTTAGTGGCTGAGCTATCTCACTCCGGCCCTGCCTAGGGGATTATTAAAGCACACTCCTGAGCATGTGTGGGTGGGTCATGGAGGTGTGTGTGATCTTGGAGACTGCATCTGGTCCTGGACCCTTCCTCTCTGGACTGTGCCCCTGCCCTGCTTCCCAGCCACCACAGACGGAGCTCCCTATCTCTGTCATGCCCTTCTGCTTGATGTTTCTGCCTTATCCAGCTAGCCATGTCCTGAATCCTCTTAAAATGTGAGCGAAATTAAACCTCTCTTCCTTTAAGTTAAGAGTATCAGGTGTTTTGTTCCTAGAAACCAGAAAGCTGACTAATAAATACAGTGTCCCACTATTGCTCAGGCGCCCTGAGATGGCTGCCCATCCAACCTCTCATCTCTCCTATGCCCAGTTCCTTCTGCCTAGAAAAACACCCTCTTCTTCCCCTTAGGGCCTGGCTGTCTAATGTTGTAAGATTCAGGGAAGCACTTGCCCTAGGAGTCTTCTATCTATCTATCTATCTATCTATCTATCTATCTATCTATCTACCTATCTTCTTTTTGAGTCAGGATCTCACTATGCAGTTCAAGTTGGCCTTGTAGCCTGAACTTATCTTGTAGCCCAGGCTGGTCTCAAGCTCGCATTGATCCTCCTAACTCAGACTCCCAAGTAATGGAATTAAAGGTGTGTGCCACCAGGCCCAGCTCCTAGGAGTCTTCTTCTTTTTCTTTATTTTTTGGTGCTGGGGATTGAACTCAGGACCTCACACTCACCGGGTAGATGCTTATGCTGTTGAGCTCTCTTCCCAGCCCCTAGGAGTCTTCTTAAGTGGTCACAGTCTCAGGAAGGAACCTTCTCTGGCTGCTCATGCTCCCAGCTCATGTTCCCAGCCCCTACTCCCTGGATTGACACCCTGGTGAGATTCTGTCATCCCAGAACAAAAAACAAACAAGCAAACATTCTATCTTCCTGTGGTCCAGGCAGCTTCTCAAGGGAGGCAGGAGCCAGTTTTCACTTATCTACCTCTGACCCTGAAAGGTTCTGGCTCCTGAGAGCAGCTTCTGAGGATGTTGGCTGACTCACAGTGAAAAGGCAGGCAATGCCCGGAACCAGAGTGGGCAATACTCTCGGACTTGGGTTCTCTGAATGGGGTCCAGTAGGGAAGAGCAGGCAGCTATTCCTGGCCAACTCACAGTGTTACTGCGGGCTGAGGACAGGGAGCAGACTTTCATGCTGAGTTCCAGTCCTGGCCTCTCTGTTGGTGATGTGAGATCTCACAAGTATGCAAGGGTGTGCTCCGGGCCTTGGTTTCCTTATTACTCTTCAGCCCTGTCCTGAGCTGGCAGCTTTTACCAGAAAGACCAACTTCTGTCACACCAGCCCCCCACAGAGCTTCAAGGACTCTGGTGTTAGAATCACCTACTGCCCCCCTTTGGTGGCTAGAAAAGCCTGTCCTTTCTACCTCACTTTCTCTATCCGCCTTACAAAATGAGCCTTCCTGCGCTGTTCTCTCTGCCCAAAGTGCCCTTCCCTCAGACACCTGGTCCAGGCCTCCACCCCCATCAGTATATCCTCTGAGTGTGGCCGGTTGAGGTAGCCCCCTCCCCCTCCTGCTTACCAAGTGGAAGCTCACAGGGTCCAGTTCTTCCCAGCTCTGGCTCTAGCAGCTCCTGGTGCCCACCAGTTAGTCCACTGACCCACAGACTGCCAGACAGTGAAAGCCAGGGATGTCCACTTGTCCCAGCTACTTGCCTCTCCTCTAGTAGCCAGAGAGGCCCACGCCTGGCGCTGATGTCATTTAGCAGAGCCCAAGAGGAGTTGAGACTCCTGTGCCAGCTGGAGAATCCTGACCTATTGGCCAGGGATTGAACCCCAGCTTGCAGCTATGCTCAGGCTGAGGCATCAGCTTCCCAGGCTGAAATCCTAGTGCTGTTCCAAAGGCAGTCTTTGCCCTGAGGCCTGCCAAGTGGGCTGTGTCTAATGACTCCCAGGCCTGACCACTGGTTGCTTTTCTGCTGGGCCAGCCCCAACCACACCACGGCAGACCTCATCAAGAACTTCCATTTCTGGGAAAGTAGAAATCGTGGCTTCCCTTCAGCTTGCCCCACTCTCCTCCCCTTCTTCCTGCAAACTTGAATCACAGTGCCTTGTGTGGGGGGTTGGGGGAGGAATATCTGAATCAGCTGAAACAACCTGCCTCAGATTCTGGTCCCCATACCACCTCTATCAGCTGTGACACTCTGTGTAACCTCAAACCTTGCTGAACCTCTGTTTCACATCCATGACTTGGAGGTGTGAAGATGCCTTCCTCATCAGAGGATGCAACAAAGGCCCACTCATCCCTACAGGGTCATAATGCACACTAGATGCCCAACAACGAAAGACCCCGAGGGAGCCCTTCCTGAGCTCTTCTGCGTGCCATATTTGCCCTCCACAGCAGCCCAAGGAAGAAGGACTTGTGTAATCCCACTGTGCCAGCAAGGAAACTGAGGCACAGGACAATGAAAGCACTTGCCACTTGTCATAAATGGGCTAATCCATGGTAGGCAGGGGGTGAGGATTTTGAGCCCAGAGATTGTTCTTTTTTTTATTTTTATTTTTTATTTATTTATTTATTTATTTTTGGTGGAACCAGGGATTGAACTCAGGCCCTTGCACTTGCCAGGCAAGCACTTATTTTACTGAGCTATCTCCCTGGTCCCCCCAGAGATTGTTCTGCCTCACTTCCTCCACTGATGGGGCACTGAGGACCCTTCCCACCTGCCCATACTGTGCTGAGAACTCTATGGTCTTCAGTCAGCCAATCTGTGGAACAACCCTATGAGGTGGACAGTCTGAGGGCCTCATTTTTGTTGTGTTTTTTTCTGACAAGGTCTCACTCTGCAGTTCAGGATGGCCTTGAGCTCACCTTGTAGCCCAGATTGGTCTCGCTTCAGCCTTCCAAGTGCTGGGATTACAGGAGTGCACCACCGCACCTGGCTGGCCTCATTTTACAGATGGGTGAGTGCTGGGGCCTGATATAGATGGGCCCCTTGAAACTCATGCTGAAATTTGACCGTGACTATCTGTGGCAGTGTAGGAAGGAGCAACCTTGAAGAGGTGACTTGGCTATTAAGAGGGATTCCCTGGGGGTACACACCTGTAATCCCAGCACTCTGGAAAGGCTGAAGCAGGCTATGGCAGGATTAAAAAGCTCAAACTCGGGCCTGGCAGATTAGCTCAGTAGAGTAAGCACTTGTCTGGCAAGCGCAAGGGCCTGAGTTCATTCTTTCTTTTTTTTTTTGGCAGAACCGGGGATTGAACTCAGGCCCTTGCGCTTGCCAGACAAGTGCTTGTTCTACTGAGCCATCTCCCCAGCCCCCAAGGGCCTGAGTTCAATCCCTGGTTCTGTTAAAAAAAAAAAAAAAAGAGCTCCAAGTCAGACTGGGCAACTTGTTTGGGACTTATTTATTTTCCACAGGACTGGGTTAACTCCTCCATAGAGAGTGAGCCCTCTCCCATGGCACTGGGTAGTCACCCAGGGGGCAGGCTTTCACACAGCAAGGGAGCCCCTCAGGTTTTGCCCTTTCCCAAACTGGACATTTGCTCTGTTTTTCACCACAAAGCTTTCCACCAGTAGCTCAAAGCCCTCATGATGATGCTTACAGCACTGTGATCTCAGACTTCCCAGCCACCCAGGATACATGTGCAGAGCAGTTCCCAGATCCTAGGGGGCTTGCAGGTTAGCTCAGTTGTTTAAAGCATCTGCTTGAGCAAACTCAGTCAGGCACAGGGGACCAAGGTTCTATCCCAAGCTCCACAAGCCACCCTTAAGGTAGCCTGAGCTAGCCAAAAAAGCGCGCAAGCGTGAGTTCTAAACCCATAAAAAAAAAAAAAAAAAAAAAAAAAAATCCCCCAGTGCCCTGAATGTGGACTTCTCCTGAGATCTCAACAGGTTTTTAATAGGGGACCTAGATGTGACATCGGCGTGAGGGACTTGAAAAGGACAGGTGTGAAGCGTTTTGCTTCTGTGTTCTGTCTTGCATAGAGGCCACCCTCATGCAGTGTACTTCTTTCCTACTTTTACTTGGCCCAAACTTGCTCTGCAGAGCCTGTTGCTTTTCCTACCTTTAATAAAAGGTGGCGGCTATTTGTGCTTGTCTTGACCAATTCTTTGCTCAGGACAGAAAGAATCTAAAAACCACTTCCAGAAGGAGATTCCAACACCCAAAAATCTGCCAGTAGGGCTGCTGGGGGACAGAGAAATGCTCTAACACTGTCAGCCTGCTAGGCCAGGGCCTGTCATCAGGTGTGCCTAACTGGAAGGCTTAGGTCAGCATACAAGGGAGTGGTGAGTACCCAGGGCACATGTGAATATGTTACAGTGAGTGAATGAATACATTATTAATACATTTTTTTTTCTTTTTCAGAGTACCAGGGATTGAACTCAGGACCTTGTGCTTGCCAGGCAGGTGCCTATACCACTATTTCCCTGGTGAATGAATGAAACGTGCTAGAAAGCCCTATAGTGCCAAGGACTGAGCAGGAAAAACTTTTTTTTTTTTTTTGGCGGCTCAGCCCACCCTGAGGGTGGGGCTGGCACAGCATGTGGTGCTGGGGTTTGGACCTCATCCCCTGAGACCGCTTAAATTTGCTTAAGCAGGCACTTTAGATCGCTGAGGCAAAACGTTTCTGCTGGGCAACCTGTACTACTCATTGTCCCACTCTGAATCTGGTTTCTTCTTCAGTGATACAGGAACACTGTCCCAGGCTCCAAGAAGGTCCAAGAAACTGGTGAGAAGGGTCCTACCTGGGCTCCCTGCCCAAAGAAGCAAAGTGTGTGCCAATCAGAGCTCTCTGTACAGGAAGAAGCCACAGGAGGTAGGCACAGTGCCCATGCTGGAACCACGGGGCCCTCAGGAAACCACATCAGGGTCACCACAGACTTACCACCCACGGGGACTTCCGCTGCAGCCTCTCCCAGGCCAGGGTCTCCCTTCACCGGCTGCCCCTGTTACAAGCCTGCCCGGAAGCTGAAGCTTGACTTACACAGCGAAGAGGAGGCTCCATCTGTGCCCAGGTTCCAGGTGGGCTGTTTTCAAAAGCCAGATTCAGATCCCAGTTCCTATACCATGGGGTCAAATTCCAGCCTCACTCTGGGTGATCTTGAGCAACCAGCTGCATCCCATACCTCCGGCGTCACCGCCCTGCACCCACCTGCCAACCTGCTCTCCCACCTGCACTCAGCAGCAACTCTTAAGCTCTTTCCTCCGGAAGGGAAGCCCTGGCCACCTCCCTGAGACTGGCCAAGCTCTGTGGCACACCTGGCTCTGAGCCCGGTACTTACTCCTTCACCACCCCCATCTCCTCTAGTGCAAACCCAACCCACACAGACTTAAGTCGCCTCCTGCCCAAGCCCTGGCTCAGGTCCTGCCACAAAGTAAATGTTAAATAAACGCTTGCTGACGGTATGAACTGTCTGAACCACTTGGTCTTGCTTAACTCCTTGCTCTTCCGATCTAGATTTAAAATGTCTGCAGTTAAGGAAGGAAAAGCTGGAAAGAAACGGTAGGAGGGAGGAGAGGCGCAGATGCATCCAGAAAGCTTAGGCTGTAGTGGGAGGTTCCCAAAGGTCCAGCCCACAGGGCCCGCATCCCTAGCGGCGGATTAGGAGCGAAGCCGGGTGGCCGGAAGGGGGGGCAGGGCTGTGCCGGGCGCAGCAGTCAGTTCCCGGCTGCTGACTCCAGGAGCGCGGGGGCGGGGGTCTGGTATTTCCTGAGGCCCAGCAGGAAATGCTTGGGGCCAGCGCTGGGGCGGGGTCGCCTGTCGGGATCGCCGGGCCCGATCCACACGCGGCTCCCGGCGTGCACAGGAGAACTCCGCGCATCCGTGCCACGCTGAGGCTCGGGGCTTTATCCACCCGCCAGAAGGTGCTGTGCCACCGTCACTTTACAGAGGGGGAGACTGAGGTTCAGAGAGGGCCACCCAGCTTCCAGAGTCACATCGCTGCCAGCCGGTGCCAGAGGTCTCCGGCGCGCTGGCCCGACTGCTGTCCCAGTCTGTACCCCGTACCGGGCTGTCACCTGCACAGTCCTGGCATCACCGCAGGGATCTTTGGGGCTGGGCTTCCCCACCGCCCGTGGTGACAGAGCAAGCTCAGAGGCAAGGCGGTGGCCTGCCCGAGGGCAGCTGGGAGTCGCCCCGCCTGCTGGAAAAGCAGGTGCCGGAGGGCATGTGGGGGTGCACAGCTGTCTGAGCGCCGCGCCCTGCCCCTGCTCCTACCCCTGTCCCCACCCTGCCTCGATCCTCACCGGTTGAGCACAGCAGGGCTGGCCGCGCTGCGGCGCACCGCTCCCGCCTTTAACTAAAGAGTCATAGGTTCCATCTTGCTCGGGATTCCATCTGCCCGAGTTCAGTTTCTCTCTGCCGCTCCACTCGGCTGCGTTTCCTCTGAATGATGGGGAGAAAGGAAAGCGTGACTCAGAAGGTTATGCGGAGAATTAAAAGAGCTAATGCGTGTAAACTGCTGTGCCTGGCCCCTGGTAATCAATAAATTGTTGCTGTAAAATGTGGTTTGAAAAAAAAAAATAAAATAAAAAATAAAATGTGGTTTGAGAGGGTTTTTTTTTTTGAGGGGGTGGGCTACTTCAGGCTGCCTTTAAGGGCGGGTCTGGTGCAGTTTCTGGAGCTGGGACTGGAACCGCGACCCTATGCGCCTGACTGCCTGTGCCCAAGTGGGGCTTTAAACAACTGGGCTACCTGGCAAGGCCCCTGTAAAACACGTTTGGGATTTTGCCACCTTCACAGAAAACAGCTCTTTAGGTTTTATTCTCCACTGACTCCTGCCCAGCCTCTCTCCTTGCTCATCTGAATTTTATCAAACATTCACCTTCTATAAAATGTTTAGCTCGCGCTGGCGCTCCACCAACGCGGCGGCTTCCCGGCGCGAGCAGGAGCGCGCCTTGTCCCTGCACAACCGTCTCGACCTCTTTGGGCGCACGGTGAGCAAGCTCAGCAGCCTCGCCGAGAAGCAGAAGCGCGAGGAGGAGGCGGAGAAGGCCGAGTTCCAGCGCCAGTGAAAGATTCGGCAGCAGGAAACAGAAGAGAAACGCATCGAGGAAGAAACAGCACGAAGAGTGGAAGAGTTGGTGGCAAAAAGGATAGAGGAAGAATTGGAGAAAAGGATGAAATTGAGCGCGAGGTTCTCCGAAGGGTGGAGGAAGCCAAGTGCATCATGGAAAAGCAGTTGCTCGAAGAACTCGAGCGACAGAGACAAGCTGAGCTTGCAGCACAGAAAGCCAGAGACGAGGAAGAACGAGCAAGGCGTGAGGAGCTGGAGCGAATACTGGAAGAGAATAACCGAAAAATTGCGGAAGCGCAGGCCAAGCTGGCTGGAGAACAGTTGAGAATTGTTGAAGAACAAAGAAAGATTCATGAGGAAAGGATGAAACTAGAACAGGAACGACAACGACAACAAAAAGAACAAAAAATTATCCTGGGCAAGGGGAAGTCCAGACCAAAACTGTCCTTCACATTAAAATCCCAGGATTAAATTGCAAATTCTGAACTTTTTACAAATAAAAAATAGAAGAACTGTGTATGGTAGCTTCATGTTGAAGTGTTTTTTGTTTGTTTTATTTTTTATTTTATTTTATTTTGGAAAATCTGGAAAGTTAGCTTGTTCTAGTAGAGGCTATGCTCTGTAATTCCTTTTAGATCTTTTTTTTTTTTAACATTTATTTATTGTGTGTGTGTGTGGGGGCAGCTCAGCCCACCAGGGGGCGGGGCTGGCTGGCATGTGGTGCTAGGGGGATCGAACCACGGTCCCTGGGCTTTAGCCAAGCTTGTTTCAAGTAAGTGCTTTAGACCACTGAGCCATCTCGCCAGCCCCTGTAATTCCTTTTATTTTCCCCACCTTAGCGCCATTGTCAAATCCTTATCAGATCATTGCTGTCATCTGAAGAAAGTGATAGGGCCAGGGAGATGGCTCAGTGGAATAAGCGCTTCCCTGGTAAGTGCAAAGGCCTGAGTTCAATCCCCAGTTTCCGCAAAAAAAAAAAAAAGAGAGAGAAAAGGAAGTGATATATTTTTCACCTGTTGGATTCTGTATTAGTAGTCTGCAAAAATGATCACTCTGAAACTATAGATGGTCTCATAAGGTTTTTACTGACTGACCCGCCCCGCCGACTGCAGGGTTACATATACTCTGTAATACATCATAATGCTGGTTCCACTCACTTTTTGGTTTTTTATATATTTATTTAAAAAAAAAAAAGTTGACAATTACATTGGAAAAGTCCCAGGTTGTTAGTGGACCTGTGTGGTAGTTGTTAGTCAGCCTCGGCGCCCTGATTCTCCGGTACAGGTAAGGAAACAGCGGGCCAGCTGGGTGAACACGCACTTCAGTGTTGTCTCTTTTCCGTTTGTTTTTATTTTATTGACAAAATCAAAGAAATGATTTTGCTAAATAAAGTAAAGTCTTAAATTTAAAAAAAAATGTAGTTAAAAAAACACAGATTACAGCAGCCTGGACAGTTAGGTATTTATATTTTCTCCTATCAATGGACCTGCAGATCAACCAGGCTCAGCTGTGTTTCACCAGCCTCAGGGATATCAGAGCTGATGTCTAGTAATCCCTTTGCCTTTTCCTCCTTGTTTGCTATATTGCTGCTCCTCCTACTGTTGCATATCCACATTTAAGATGGGAAGAAAGAAATAGTTAAATGGAGAGTGAATTGAAAACATTCGTTTCTTATTTTGAAGAGAAATAATTTCCTTTTTTTTTTTTTTTTGCAGACCCAGAGATTGAACTCAGATCCTTGCACTTGACAGGGAAGTGCTTATTCTACTGAGCCATCTCCCTGGCCCCGAAAAATAATTTCCTAAAGCCCATCCCCAGTGGAATCTTTTCTTTCTTTCTTCCTTTTTTTAAAAAGCGGTCCTTTATTTATAGCTCCTTTTTTATTTATTTATTTATTTATTTATTTATTTATTTATTTATTTTTTTGAACCAGGGATTGAACTCAGGCCCTTACACTTGCCAGGCAAGTGCTTATTCTACTGAGCTATCTCCCTGGCCCTCTTTCTTTTTAAAAAAAATTGTTTGTTTTTTTTTTAAAGTTTATTTTATTTATTTAGTGTGTGTGTATGTGTGTGTGTGTGTGTGTGTGTGTGGCCAGCTCAGCCCACCTGGGGGCAGGGCTGGCTGGCATGTGGTGCTGGAGGATTGAACTGCGGTCCATGTGCTTTGCTAAACTTGTTCTAAGTAGGTGCTTTAGACCACTGAGCCATCTCACCAGCCCAAAAAATTGTTTTTGAGACAGGACTTCACTATACAGTTCAGGCTGGCCTTGAGCTCAGTTTTGTAGCCCAGGCTGATCTCAAACTGGCAGGGCTCCTCCTGCCTCAGCCTCCTGAATGCTGGTGTTACAGGCAGCCAAGTTAGATAGAAATATTATAGGTAGTCAGATAGGGCCAGGCCCTCGAGGAGACAAGATGGAAGCCAAGGTGACTTTATAATTGGGAAGAGACAGACACTACCATATGGGCCACATCTCAAGACCAAGACAAAAAGAGGAAGCACAGCTACATACTTCCCTAGGGATGGGCATTAGGGATTGATATTCTAAATAGGTATCTCCTTGAAAGAGCTCATATGAATCACTAGCCCAAACCTCAACAGGAATAAATCCTGTCCCATATTCTTGCCCGCGTGACTCGCTTTCCCATTTGTGACTCGCTTTCCCATTTGTGACTCACTTTCCCATTTGGTACTGGATGTAATCAATTTAACCTGAGCAACAGTACTTGTAATCTCACTGGTTGACCATAGTTTTGTCCCACCTCATGCCCACCTAAGCGAGTTCCCATGTCTTCTCCACCACCTTAGACCCACCTCACCTCTATAAAAGTCCCTGGAAGAGAGGAACTACCCACTCGGGCCTCCCTCCTGTCCCTCTCTTGGACAGGAGCTTTCTTTTCCTCAATAAATATATTCTGCTCATAACCTCCATTTGTTCCTAAAATTCATTCTTCAGTTTCAGAGAACATGAACTCATCCAGGTCAGGTCGAGAGATCTTTTTCCCCCTATGTCATTTGTAGGTTTCCAGTATCCTTTGGAGTCACCCACCCAAGATCAGTTTTTCTCCCTATATCACTGGGTTTGCAGGCGTGCATCAGCACACCTGACTCACATCCCAATGGAATCTAATGACACTTTGCAGATCTTGTTGGCCAAAATGGTGTCAAATGGCCCCTTGTAGCTGCCAGGAAGGCTGAAAACCTAAATAATTTCTTTTTTCCAGTCTCCAAGTTGAAGGTAGCTGAGGTGAGGAGCGAGGGAATGCCAGACAGGTCTGCCAGCTGTGGGTGTGAGGGTGTCTGACACACCTTCCACCATCCATCCTCTCTCTCCCAAGTGTCCAGACTGCCCTCCATAATCACACATGACCTCCAGCATCCGTTTCTGTCCGGAAATCAGCAGCTGACATCAGGACCTGCATTCCTGGGTGGCTCAAGTGCTGAGTAGGGCTGCCCCTTCAGATGGGTCAGGCTCTGCTTGCCGCCATCTCTACTACTCCCTGATGCCTCATGGTCACCTATTTCACTCTTTTCCTTACTTTTGCTTGTATTAGAATTTGAATCTCTGGATTAACATTTTCCCTTTCAAGGATTTAACACAAAAAAATACTGTTTGTGTGATTCCCAGCTTCAAAAACTGAGCCACACTTGCCTCTAAGGCAGTCTGAAGTAGCCAAAAAAGCAAAAACAACAACAAAAAAAAAAACATTTGTAGATTTTTTTTTTTTGGTAGATATTTCATAGATAAGTCTTCAGCAAAAATTTCCTTTCGTGGGGGGCCTGGGAGATGGCTCAGTGGAATAAGCACTTCCCTGACAAGCACAAGGTCCCAAGTTTGGTCCCCAGTACCACAAAAAAAAAGGAGCTAGGCATGGTGGCACATACCCCTAATCCTGCCACCCTGGCTACATAGTGAATTCAAGGCTAGCCTGAGATATATAGTGAGACTCTATCTCAACAAAATAAACAAACAGACAACCAAGAGAAAAAAAAGAGAGAAAAGATTTATTTGGACTCAAAGTTTCAGAGATTCAGTCCATGGTCATTGGCCTTCTTGCTTTTAAGCCTGTGGCCTGGCTGTACATCATGGCTAGAGCATGGGGAAGAAGCTACTCACTTCAAGGCAGTCAAGAAGTAAAGAAAAAGTAGAGGAAGAGAGGCCAAGGCCCACATGTTCCCTTCCAGGGCACACCCCCACTGACCTGGCTTCCTTCTACTGGAATGGTCCTATCTCCTAAACACTCCACCATCTCCCAGTAGCATCGCTGGCTGAAAACTAAGCTTTTAGCCATGGGCCTTTTGGATCATGTGGTATGCAATGCATAGCACCTTCTTAAGGACAGATAATGTGTTTATTTTTATTTATTTGTTTGTTTGTCTTTTTGAGGGTTTTTTTGGGGGGCTGGCTCCAAATGCCTTCAGGGCATGTTTGAGTCCTGGGGATCGAACCCCAGCAACCTGAGCCTGACTGCTTTGTTGAAGCAGCCACTTAAAGAACTGAGCCAAGGGGCAGGCCTTTTTTTTTTTTGTGACAGGGTCTTGCTACCCAGTTCGGGCTGGCCTTGGGCTCACTTTGTAGCCCAGGGTGGTCTCAAACTTGGAACAATCCTTCTGCCTCAGCCTCCTGAGTACTAAGATTACAGGCATGCACCACCATGCCCAGCCCAGGATAGATAATGTAATAAATCCCTTGTGAGCTTTGAGAAATATTTTGTGTACATATTGGACTACCTACCAATACATAGGTTTTTTATCTTGCATTGTTTTATTTACTATTTATTTTTGCAGTGGCAGGGATGCACATGCTAGGCAAGCACTTAGTTGCTGAGCTATACCATCAGCCCTCTTCTCTGTATTTTCCCTCAAGTGTGAGGATATATTATAATTGTTTGTGCTTGCCTTTTCCCTCCACTTACAATACCTAGCGTCTCTTGGAGATCACTTACTGTCCTTAGAGAGAGGCCTTCATCCCCTTTTTTATGCTCTGTCAATGTGTCACCTAATTGCCCCCTATTGACGTTCTTTAGGTTGTTTCCAATCTCTCATCAGTGTTCCCCACAGGCCTCTGATGAATAATCTTTTAAATTTATTTTTATTTATTTTTTTGGAACCGGGGATTGAACTCAGGCCCTTACACTTGCCAGGGAAGTGCTTATTCCATTGAGCCATCTCCCCGGCCCCTTCTGATGAATAACCTTGTTCAAATGTAATCTTGAAAAAAACAAAAACAAAAAAAACCAAATGTAATTGTGCACACAGAAACCAAGACTTGTGGGATAAATTTAGGATATTATTCCCAACTCCTCCCTCCTTCTTCTTTGTTTTTTTAAAATTTTATTTATTTATTTTGTGTGTGTGTGTGTGTGTGTGTGTGTGGCCAGCTCAGCCCACCAGGGGGCGGGGCTGGCTGGCATGTGGTGCTGGGGATTGAACCGCGGTCCCTGTGCTTTGCTTAGCTTGTTCTAAGTAGGTGCTTTAGACCACTGAGCCATCTCACCAGCTCCACCTCCTTCTTCTTTGATAATTTGAGTTCTGTGGATTTTACCTCCCAGGCATCTTTGTTTTCCCTTACTTGCCAACTGAAGCTTCTCTTCTGGGTTCTAAAAGCCTATCCTCTGCCTCCTCCCATCTTGTCTCCACACCCAGATTCTGAAATGCAGAGCTCCCTTGCCTAGGAGTTTGCATCCAGATGGGCTCAGAGCTGGGGGCATGAGGTTGGGCAGGCAGTCAGCATTGTCCCTTGCAGTGTCCTGTTCTGAGGTGGGGAAGGGTTTCATTCTGTCTCTCCACCTCCAGGGAGTCTTATGGCATTGACCATGCAGCAATGTTGAGCCAGGACTCAAGCCCCAGCTTGTGAGCACAGGGGCCTCCTGTGGATCAGTGCTCCTGCCACTGTATGCCCAGCCAGTGAGGACCCAGGTCAGGTGGCATCAGTACTTAGGAGAGATTTTTTTTTTTTTTTTTTTTCAGAACCAGGGATTGAACTCAGGCCTTTGCACTTGCCAGGCAAGTGTTTATTCTATTGAACCATCTCCCCGGCCCCTCAGGACAGATTGAACTGCTGTGTGCCCCAGTGGTTGGCCAGGGCTATGGGTGCCCCCAGGTCCTCGTCTTTCCATCTTCACCTGAAGACCCCAGAGTCCTCCCCAAAGCCAGAATCCCCCCACAGCCAGAATCACCAGCTCTGTTCTGACTGGATCGCTGTCCCTGGCTAAGTCAGAAACTTAAACCTCAGGGCCAACTTTGGACCTTTGCATGCCCTGTGGCCTCCATCAGGAACACTCTCTCCCTTGTCAAATGTCACCTCCCAGCTATTTTTCAGCATCCAGCTAAAAGCGTAATTTCTAGGAAGCCCACCTTCACGACGCTGGTAAAAAGGCACTGCTGTGGCTCCAAAAGCCTGCTTTGGCCCTGTCTCCCCACGTGGACCTGCTGTGAGGAGGAGGACCGCTGCTCCCTTCTCTCCAAGATCACAGCTGGGCACCTTGGAGACGGTCGTGTGCCGGCAGCGCCCTCTGTGGGCCACTCGTGGATGGTGGCGTGGCTTTGGGCCTCACGGTACCCAGCTCTGCTCCAGGTAGGGGTCAGAGATGCCAAGGGTCCAAAGGTCCAGACGAGGCTGGATCGTGGAAGAGCGTTATACAGAAAGAGGCTGTGCCTAGGAACTACAGACCTTACTCAAATCCACGCCCTGCTTTCTGTATTTCATGTGCTCTCAAGCAAATTATCATCCTTCCCAGCCTCAGTCTCCCGTTCCGAAAAATGTATGTATGTATGTATGTATGTATGTATGTATTTTTAATTTACTTATTTTTCTGTATTTAGTTCAGGGTCTACAGGGTCTCACTACGTAGATCAGACTCACAGTGATTCTCCTGTCTTTAGCCTCCCAACTGCTGGGATTATAGGCGTGGGCCACCACGCCCTTTCCATCATTGTCTCAGCGTGCCCTGGGGGGGGGGGAAGGGCGACTCTGCACGCTGGGGATCAAACCCCGGTCACTGCGCTCTGGCTAAGCAGGTGCTTTAGTCCACTGAGCTATCAGGCCAGCCCCCTGTATCCATTTATGATATGAGTATTTCCCTGAGTGCTTCTTCTTTTTTATTCTTTTTTTTTTACATTTTATTTATTTATGTGTGTGTGTGTGTGTATGTGTGGCCAGCCACCAGGGGGCGGGGCTGGCTGGCATGTGGTGCTGGGGGATTGAACCGCGGTCCCTGTGCTTTGTTTAGCTTAGCTTGTTCTAAGTAGATGCTTTAGACCACTGAGCCATCTCACCAGCCCCTGCCTGAGTGCTTCTTGTGTGCTCAAGTTGGGGCCTGGGGATCACTACCCCAGAAACCTGACAGAGGGACAAGCAGTAAATAAATACAGTACAAAGTGTAACAAGAGGCCTGAAGACAGGGGATTGTGGGAAGGTCTAAGGGAGGCCTGGCTAGGAGGCAAGGATGTCTCGGTGACCCAACCCTGGGCTGTCCTAGTGACACAGGCTTGTACAACAGCCTCCCTCAGCATTCTTCCCTGGATGAAAGAGTCTGCAGCCCCAGGGCTCTTCTTCCCTTGCCTGTAAGGTATGGCGCCCCCAGGCATCCTGTACTAAGTCCAAGTTTGGCCTCAACCAGTCAGAGACTGCACCAGCCAGGCCCTGACAATTCTTACAGTGTCATCCTAGACCTCTGGTTGCCTCTTAAAAAAAAAAAAAAATATTTATTTATTTAGTGTGTGTGTGTGGCCAGCTCAGCCCACCAGGGGGGCGGGGCTGGCTGGCATGTGGTACTGGGGTACTGAACCGCGGTGCCTGTGCTTTGCCAAGCTTGTTCTAAGTAGGTGCTTTAGACCACTGAGCCATCTCACCAGCCCTCTGGTTGCCTCTTAACTCCAGGCTCATGCATCCAACATCCACATCTCTAAAAATAAAATCTTGAGGGGCCAGGAAGATGGCTCACTGGAATAAGCACTTCCCTGGCAAGCTCAAGGACCTGAGTTCAATCCTCGGTTCTGCAAAAACAAACAAACAAACAAACAAACCTTGGGCTGGACAGATAGCTCAGTGGTCTAAAGCTCAGGCAAGCATAGGCAAACACAGGGACTCCACATGCCACACCACTCCCAAACCCACGGTGGGCTGAGCCACCCAGCCAGAATCATCAAGTCAAATCTGGGTTCTCACCACCACCCCAGGATTGAACTCAGGGCATTGGCCCAAAGCTACATCTCCAGCCCTTTTTAAATTTTGAGGCAGGGTCTCACCAAGTTGCCAAAGTTGAGCTTGCTATTCTCCTGTCTCAGGAGCCTGGACTGTTGAGATTTCAGGTGTGCCTCCATGCTGCACTCACTGACTTTATCTCTGAAAATCCCAGTCCAGTTGTTCCAGGTGAGAAATGTCTGCTACTCTCACCCTGCAGGGGACCCTCCAGCAAGTCTGCTGACTCTGGAATGTACTGGACTCATACATTGGGCCCCACCCTATGCAGCCAGAAGCACCCTCTGCCAGACTGGCGCTGGGCCCTTCTGCCCTCCCTCCAACTGCCTTGCACCTGGCAACCTGTTTCCTGGCACAGGGAGACCCTGTGGAAGCCTCCTCCTGCCACATCAGGAGCCTCCTAGGGTCTCACCACCTAGGTCAGCAAGGTGGCTCTCCCAAGTGTCCACAGCTCCAACCTTCAGAGGTAGAGGGCTTGTGCAGGGCCTCAAGCTCTTGGGGTGTAAGAAGCCTGCTTAAGGAAAGGAATACAACCGTACAAAGAGGACATGGGCACTTTGGGACAAAGACAAACTCAGAATGGAAAGTGCTGAGGGTGACTGTGGTCTTGGTAAGTCCTTATGAAAATGCCTTACCAGCTTTCAGGATGTGCCACAAAAAGTTCAAAAACAAAAACAAAAACAAAAAACTTGTGGCAGTGTGACAGAGTCCAGCTTTGTGGGAAAGTGCTCATAGCATTTGGTAATAGTGCCTTCTCCCCCCCACTGGAATTTAAATCACTTTATTTTTAGACAACCTACATGACATGTAAAAAAACTCCATTACAAAAAAATCACAGTCAAAATAAACAAAGTGTTCAAGATGACATCAGTTCCATTTGTCTAAAATCCTGGTGGTGTGTGGGTGACAAGCAGCAGCCAGTTATGACAAGTGACAGACCTGATGTAACCACTGAGTCCACTAACATTTTTCCATTTCTAAACCTTCTTTAAAGAAAATCATAAATGGGGTCACACCCTCCTCACAGTAGTCCAGGAGAACAGCCATGCCATCTGGATTCATATGTGCCCCAATAAAGAACTGAAATCTGGGGGCTGGGGAGATGGCTTAGTAGAATAAGTGCTTCCCTGGCAAGTGCAAGGGCCTGAGTTCAATCCCCGGTTCCACCCCAAAAACAAAACAAAACAAAACTGAAATCAGCAAGGATGTAATGGATTTGCTCTGTACCCCGGTAAACGATTTACTCTTTCTGGCCTTTGTTGTTCAAGTTTGTCTTTGATTGATATAATCTTCTTCTTCTTCTTCTTCTTCTTCTTCTTCTTCTTCTTCTTCTTCTTCTTCTTCTTCTTCTTCTTCTTCTTCTTCTTCTTTTTTGTGGAACTGGGGATTGAACTCAGGCCCTTGCGCTTGTCAGGCAAGTGCTTATTCTACTGAGCTCTCTCCCTGGCCCTATATAGTCTTTTTTTTTTGGTTTTGAACCAGGGATTGAACTCAGGACCCTGCACTTGCCAGGCAGGAACTTATTCTACTGAGCTATCTCCCCAGCCCCTATATAGCCTTTTTGAGACAGATTTTCAATATATGGTTCAGGCTAGCCTCAAATCCACAGCAATCCTTTTTTTTTTAATTTATTTATTTATGTGTGTGTGTTTGTGTGTGTGGCCAGCTCAGCCCACCAGGGGGCGGGGCTGGCTGGCACGAGGTGCTGGGGAATTGAACTGTGGTCCCTGTGCTTTGCTAAGCTTGTTCTAAATAGGTGCTTTAGACCACTGAGCCATCTCACCATTCCCCACAGCAATCCTTTTGCCTCAGGCTCCTGAGTGCTGGGATTATAGGCGTGTGTCACCATGTCCAGCTTGATGTCATATAATCTTTAATCTCTCTCTCTCTCTCTCTCTCTCTCTCTCTCTCTCTCTCTCTCTTTTCCAAAAATCAAGCTCAGGACCTTGTGCTTGCCAACCAGGTACTTGTGCCACTGAGCTATATCCCTAGTGTTTCTTATAGGCCTCTTTTGTGAAGTTGGCTTAACAATGTCTTTTTTTTTTTTTTTTTTTTTTTTGTGGAACCAGGGATTGAACTCAGGCCCTTGCGCTTGCCAGAACTCAGGCCCTTGCGCTTGCCAGGGAAGCGCTTATTCCACTGAGCCATCTCCCCAGACCCATCAGTGCCTTTTTTTAATCACACTTATTTTCATTGCTTTGTTTTGATAATTTGTCTTCATTGTTATTATCTATGAAAGTGATATACAGTCTCCATTTAAGAGTAGTGATACAAAAAAAAAAAAAAGAAAAGAAATCACCCTGGCAAGTGCAAAGTCCTGAGTTTTATCATTCGTACCAAAAAAAAAAAAAAAAAAAAAAGAAAAGAAAAGAGTCAGGGCTGCAGAGATAGCTCAGCAGTCTAAGTGCCAGAGATAGCCCAGCAGTCTAAGTGCCTGTGTAGGCAAGTGCAAGGACCTGGGTTCGATCCCTGGTACCACATGCCATGCCAGCCCTGCCCCTGGTGCACTGAGCTGGCCACCAAGATTGTTGGCTCATGCCTGTAATCTGCACTGGGGAGGCAGAGATAGGAGGATCACTATGAGTCCAAGCTACATTTGAGCTGCGTAGTGAGACCCTGTACCAAATATATTAAAAAGAAGAAGAAGGAGAAGAAGAAGGA
>NW_004524918.1:753258-753818 GCF_000260255.1 Octodon degus
GCAACAAGGTGTGTGTGGGGAGTACAGGGGACAAGAAAAGAAAGAGAAACAAAGCTTTTGTAAATGAAAGGAGAGGTGTTAAAGGAAGGAGAAGGAAACAGAAAAAAGAAGAAGCAAGATCTATCATGTACATTAAAAAAAGATCTATCATGTACAGGTGCAGAAGCCCTATGATAAATATGATCACTACATGTATCTAATATGTACCAGTGCACTGGTGAGATAGCTCGACAGTCTAAAGCACCTGCTTAGGCAAGCTTAGGCAAGTGCAGGGGACCGTGGTTTGATCCCTGGCACCACATGCTGCACCAGCCCTGCCTCAGGGTGGGCTGAGCAGGCCAAAAATAAATTAAAAAAAAATTAAATTAAAAATAAAGTGTACCAATAAAAGAGTAGTGGGACAAAAGGTCTTCTTTTGTAGAGCCACCCACATTTTTTAAATTTATTTTTTATTTATTTATTTTTTGCAGAACCAGGGATTTGAACTCAGACCCTTGCGCTTGCCAGGCAAGCTCTTATTCTGCTGAGCCATCTCCCTGGCCCCTAATTTATTTTTTCTT
>NW_004524918.1:754193-757153 GCF_000260255.1 Octodon degus
CGGGGATTGAACTCAGGCTCCTGTGCTTTCCAGGGAAGTACTTATTCTACTGAGCCATCTCCCCTGCCCTATTATTTTTATTTTTTCTGTATTTTAGGGAATGGTTTACAGGGTGTTCAAGGTCTCACTATCAGATCGGACTCGTAGTGATCCACCTGTTTACAGCCTTCAAGTGCTGGGATTACAGGCATGGCCACCACACCCAGTCTCGGTCACTGTCTCAGCACGCCCTGGAGGCGGGGCCAGCATGGGAGAGCTGAGTATGAACCCCTGGCCCCTGCTTTAATCCACAGAGCTATTTGACCAGCCCCACTCACCCACATTTCATTTATTTATTTATTTTTGTATTTTAGGGTAGAGATCAGATTCGTAGTGATTTGTCTGTTTTACAGCCTCCCAAGAGCTGGGATTACGGGTGTGCACCACCACACCCAGTCTCAATCACCGTCTCTCCATGCCCTTGGGGCGGGGCCAGCACTGCAGGCCCAGGGATCAGAACCCCCGGCCCTTGTGCCTGGTGGCAGGCACTTTAATTCACTGAGCTATTTGGCCAGCCCTTTCAAAAGTCAACTATTTAGAGAATAATTTTAAGCTTTATGGGCTGCTGGTAGTGCTAGACAAGGAGTTAGGTCTGAGGGGTGAAGCAGAGGGTCCTAAATAGCATGCTTGGTCAGCTATGGTTAAAGAAACAGGCTTCAGTGTGTAATACATGTGTAATAATCTGTTAGGTCTCAGATCTGAAGGGACTCCACAGAGCACAATGACATTTTTTTTTGGTGAAACCAGGAATTGAACTCAGGCCCTTGCACTTGCCAGGGAAGCACTTATTCCACTGAGCCATCTCCCCAGCCCCACAATGACATTTTAAGGCTACACATGGGACACATTCCATCTGATACCTCGTCACCTGGCCATCTGTTTCCAAAACAAAAGACACAGAATTCCTGGGGTCAAAGCCCACACCCAGTCAAACAAGGTAGGAAATATTTGTTAATGATCTTCCCTCTTTGGGCCGAGACTTGATTGAGATTCTTATTTGATTAGAGTTCCAGACCACTTGAAAAGAACAAGGAAGACATTTTTGAGATATGGACATTCCAAAGTCCGAAGAGAAATATCCATAAACACATATAGCATATAAATAAAACAATGATAATCACCATAGTTCCCAAGCCCCAGGAGTCACTTCTGTGTGCCTGAAAAGATACAAAGATACATCTGCCTCTCAGGGCAGATGTCTTTGGGACAGAGTCTACCTCTGCTCTGTATCTCCTGTCTAATGAATTTCACCTATACCTCTGCAGGGCCACCTATGTGTCTTGACTGAACTCTCATCAAGGGCACAAAAAACGGAGGTACCAGTGACACAGAGCAAAAAATGATGTTGAGTGGATGACCTCCAAATGATAGAGAGGAAAAAGGATCTCCCAACCTAAAACGTACCTGGGACGAGTTCGTGTTCTCTAAAACTGAAGAATGAATTTTAGGAACAAATGGAGGTTATGAGCAGAATATATTTACTGGGGGAAAGAAAGCTCCTGTCTGAGAGAGGGACAGGAGGGGGGTCCGAGCAGGTGGTCCCCTGGAAACTCTCTCTTCCAGGGATATTTATAGAGTAAAACCATGTGAAGAGGCAGGTCTAAGGTGGTGGAGAAGTCATGGGAACTTGCTTAGGTGGGTATGAGGTAGGAGAAAACCATGGTCAGTGAGATTACAAGCACCATTGCTCAGGTAAAACTGATTAAATCCAGTACCAAATGAGGAAGTGAGTCACCTAGCAAGTGGGCATGAATATGGGACAGGGTCTCTTCCTGTTGGGAGTTGGGCTAGTGACTCATTTGGGGTCTTTCTTTTCTTTTCTTTTCTTTCTTTTTTTTTTTTTTTCTTGGAGGAACGGAGGATTGAACTCATGCCCTTCTGCTTACCAGGCAGGTGCTTATTCTACTGAGCCATCTCCCCAGCCCCTTTTTATTTTTATTTTATTTTATTTTATTGGTGGAACGGGCCTTTTTATTTTTATTTATTTATTTATTTTTTGGGGGGCCCTTTCAAGGTGATTGATACCTATTTAGAATATCAATCCTTGATTTGGCCCATCCCTAGGGAAGTATGTAACAGTATGTTTCCTCTTTTTTACTTTTAGGGAAGGGTATTCAGGGTGTCCAGCATCTCACTACCAGATCAGACTCATAGTGATCAGCCTGTTTACAGCCTCCCAGGAGCTGGGATTACAGGGGTGCACCACCACATCCAGTCTTAATCGCAGTCTCAGGGCACCCCAGGGGCAGGGCTGGCACAGCAAGCCTGAGGATCGAACCTGAACCCTGCGCCTGCCTAAATAGGAGTGTCTGTCTCTTTCAAGTTGCAAAGTCACCTTGTCTTCCAAATTGTCCTTGAGGGCCTGGCCCTGTCTGACTGCCTATGGTATTTCTATCTAATTCAACTGCCTACAACACCAGGACCTGGCTTATTGGTGACAGTGACAGTGACAGTACTGGGGAGGAATCAGAGAGGCAGAAGGAAGCAGCACCAAGAAGCTCCCAGATCCTGGGCTTAGCCTGCCTGCCTGTCTGCCTGTCTGCCTGTCTGTCTGTCTTTCTGTCGCTCCATCCTGGGCTCCAGGTCTGTCTGCTGCCTACCCCGGTAGCAGAGAGTTGTTATATTGGTAGGTGGTGACAGCCCCTTTTTTGGGTTCTGTCTCCATGTGGCCTGGGCAGATGGGTGCAGAGGAAGGAACCCTGGCCCTAACACCCCCACTCACTTCTGCGGCCAGAGGGCGGCCTTAGTTCCAGAAGGTGCCGCCAGAGGGCAGAGACGGCCGTCGGATGCGGGGTAAGGCCATGGCAGCCTTGGCCCAGTTGCTGGGCATCGTAATTCATTGCAGTAAAAAAGGAAAAGAAATTTTTAATTTAGCACATCCCTGACAGGGAGAATGATGAGCAGGGGAAGAAGCGATGAGG
>NW_004524918.1:758053-759267 GCF_000260255.1 Octodon degus
AGAGCAGACTGGGGGGAAAGAAAGCTTCTGTCTAAGAGAGGGACAGAAGGTGGCCCGAGTGGGTTGTCCCTATTCCCAGTTCTACAGTACATTTTTGTTTTATTTTGTTTTTTGTTTTTGTATTTTGTATTTTGTTTTTGTATTTTAGGGAAGGGTCTACAGGGTGTTTGTTCAGGGTCTCACTACTAGATCAGACTCATAGTGATCCGCCTGTTCATAGCCTCCCAAGAGCTGGGATTACAGGTGCGTGCCATCATGTCCACTCTCAGTGCGCCCCGGGGTTGGGGCCGGGGATCAAAACCCCCAGCCTCTGCACCTGCTTGCAGGGAAGCACTTATTCCACTGAGCCATCTCCCCGGCCCCATCCCTATAGTAGGTTTTGACAAATAGATTTGCATTATTTTTCTCATTGTAAACCTCTACCTGCAAATATAAAACTTAAAGAGGTGCAAGAGTTGTTCTGCTGGAGGCACATGCATGTCATCCCAGCACTCTGGAGGCTGACGCAGGAGGATTGCCACACATTTGGACCAGCCTGGGATACATACATAGTATGTTCAAACCAGTCTGAACTACATAACAAGAGCCTGTCTCAAAAAAACCCAAACCAAAACCAATAAAATAAAACAGAAAAGAATTGTCATGTTCATCCATTTTATTTATTTATTTATTTATTTATTTATTTATTTATTTATTTTGACAGAACCAGGGATTGAACTCAGGCCCTTGTGCTTGCCAGGGAAGCACTTATTCCACTGAGCCATCTCCCCAATTTTTTAAATTTTAAATGAACTATTTCTATGAAGGCAGTACCCACTCAACAAAAAATAACAAAGAAGCTTAGTATACACATGGGAAAAACCAGCGGATCACCTAGGGCATGTGGGACTTCAGGTCTTATGAGCATCGATATGTAGTTCTCCACGACCTCATCTCATTTCCACAGAGTAATGGATGGAGCAGGGACAGACAGTATTTTTAAGTCTAGGACCAAATGTTGGAGAGTCTGTGGGGAAAAAGGAACACTTCTCCACTGCTGGTGGGAATGTAGACTGGTGCAACCGTTACGGAAATCAGTGTGGAGACTCCTTAGAAAAGTTGTACTGGAAATCCCATTTAAACCAGCTATCCCTCTACTGGGAATTTTCCCAGAGGATCTGAAAACATCATATCATAGGGATATATGTGTGCCTATGTTTATAGCAGCACAATTT
>NW_004524918.1:760961-761869 GCF_000260255.1 Octodon degus
CCTATGCTGGAGATGCCTGTCTGCCAGAAAAGCAGGGCAGGTGCTGCAGTCGCTGGGAAAATGAAGGGAGAAACACTCGGGACATGCCTGCTTCTCCAGAAATGTCCTTGAAGGCAGATTTCTTTTGTGGTTTAGGACTCAGCTTCATCATTGTCACTTTTATCACCATCATTCGCCTCTTCATCTTCCCTCTTCTCCTTAAGCATTTTCAGGTACTTACTAGCTAAAATCTTCTTTGGTAATATATCTGCAAGAAACTGAAAAGTTTCTGATTCCTCAGCAGTATTTGCTAAATCACTGTAAATCAGTGCTTTTCTTTCTTTTCCACTGCCATGTCTGTAGGAATAGGTTGCTAGATATTGAACAAAGAGCTCCGTGGCCTTGGCCGTGAGCACCAGCGCCTCTTGGTTGATACTGGACACTTCGGGGGAGCTCTTCATGATGACCCGGATACGGGACAGGGGCAGCGACACCAGCCGCTGCTCCCCGCACTTGTCCTTGCCCACGACCACGTCCGCCATCTTCTCGCACCAGCGCGACCTGTTGGCCTGCTGGGGAGCGGACCTCACCTGAGGAATGTTTGAGAAAGATGTGGTATTTTTACACAATGGAGTATTATTCAGCTATTAAGAATGATAAACTTGAAGGCTTTATATTGAAGTGGAAGCCACTTGAAGATACACTCATAAGTGAAATAAACCAGACACACATGTGTATATATCGTATTGTTTCCCTAGTATAAGAACTCAAAAGAAGAAATACAAATAGAAAGGTATAATACAAATAAAAGGAAAGCAGGATCTTGAGGACTAACTAATCAAGAGAGGGAAAGGAGAAGAGCTAGGAAACATGACAGTGGCAAGCCATACAGTTATATGTAGAAGATGGGCAAGGCAATGATCCTGAGA
>NW_004524918.1:762064-765067 GCF_000260255.1 Octodon degus
AATATATTCTATTTTTTCTTTTCTTTTCTTTTATAGTGCAATATTTATATTTTTCATCACACAAATCAAGTGTGATCAAGGAAAATTTACTTACATTTTTCTATACTTTTAAAAATTTTGTTTTAAAGAGAGTTTAGTAATAATTGATAGGACATCAGATACAGTACACATTTAGAAGACCAAGATGACAGGTATTCAAGCATGGTTTTTGTATTACACATAGCTGTCCTCGACATAGTTGCTTAGATTACAGATATCAGCATACAGAGTTAGTCAAGGTTAGGCTTCCGCATATTAACTACTATTTCCAAAAAATTGATGGAGATTTTTAGCACAACCACCTCAGCCCTCCTGGATACATACTTACATGTTTTCCCCTACCTTTTTTCTTATCTTTTCTCCTTTCTCTCCTCTTCTGCATCTGAATATATTAAAAATATTTTATTTAGCTTTGATCTGCAAACATGGCTTATAACTGTTCATAAAATCCATCCCTGAAAGAGGCTGTTTGAGAAAGATTTGGAAGTTTTATCTGAATCTAGATTCCCAGAGGGTACAACAGCTCCTGCTCAGGACAGTCTCACTGCTGCTTGTCCTGAGGCCCGGGGCGGCCTGGCGCTCTGGCTCCAAGATCTTGGCTCTTCCTGAGCTGCGTCTGGAGTTCGCTGACCTGGCTGTGGGCAGCAGAGCTGGAAAGCAGACACTGAGGTAGAGTCGTTCTCAGGTCGTTCTCTCACTGGGGAGAACCCAGGTGGGCTTGAACACACGGGTTTGCCTTCAACTTGCGGTGTTTACACTTTATTTGCAGGGGACCTGGGCTAGGACTGAAATATATTCTAATTTTTAAATGTTTTTTTCATCATATTCTATAGGGACTTAAAATTCAACATATCAATACTTGATGAAAAATACCTGTTCCATGTTATGCCTAAGATGTTTGATATTCAGACAGATAGTGAGGTTAAGCTTAACAGCCTAGGTTGCATGGTAATAACAATAAGCTTGTCTTCTGGATGGTTAACAACCTAAGTTTGCAGACCAAAATTAGAGAAAAAGGAGGGCCGCAAGGAAAGCCAACATTTTGGCCCTAGCCCTCCAAGGTCAATTAAGACTCAGGACATATGAGAACTTGTACTGTAACGTCATGCAACTCGGTAGTGTCCCAAATTTTCTGATCAAGGAGATTATGGGGCCAAAGAGGAAAGTGATTGATGATGTAGAATGTGCCTAAGGAGAGTCACATGGAGAGAAAACATTCTCTCAGGCTTTCACAGGGAGCACATTGGCCAAGAAATGGCTGTGACTCATCCACATGGCTGACACTGACAAAGGTTCTACAATCTGAGGTACAGGATCTCAGCATAAATCCTGAGGGCATTTCACTGACCTTATCAGACCCAAAAGTTACAACTCTTGTTGCATAGGTCCTGCTTTACCTTGGTCTTAACCATCCAGTAGAAAAGTATAAAAACGAAATATAAGAAGTAAAGCCATGCTGTTATGTTGAGCTGTAGGGGACTCAGGTCAACAATTTCTGACATTGCCAGTGAAGCGGAAGAGCCAATACTATTATGGACTACTAAACTCTTTTAGAATATTTTGCTGAGTTTACACACTTATAATATTTAAATGATGGAACTTAACAAAAAAAGGGGATACAGATGAATGTCCATTTTGTAGCTGTGTATTCAAAGTGGTTGGGATAGATATATAGCTACATTCTCTTAATGAATAGAGGAATTTGTTCTAATGGTGTTTGTAAATAGGATATCAAGTCCACATCTTGTTCAGCAAATAACCACTAGGAAGAATGTATGCAATGTGTTAATTATTGAAACTGTCCTACCAATTTGGTTTGAAACTGTCTCATTGCTATTTGTTTCTCAATAAAATTATGGAGAAAAAAAGTCTGGGACCACAATCCATACTGTTTTTCTTCTGTGTATAACAGAGGCTTTATTATAGGTAGCTAAGTTATTTAAAAATATTGTAGGCAGTCAGACAGGCTGGATCCTCAAAAGGTCAGGGCAGAAGACAAGGGTGACATTGGCATATTCACTGAGGCCAGGCTTTAAGAAAAAGAGGAACTACTCACTCACATACATCCTAGGGAAGAACAGCACTGATTGATATATTCTAAGTAGGTGTCAATCATCTTGGGTGGGGGGACTGAAGCTCCTAAACCACCCCTTCCAGGAAAGTCCTTGTCCACTTGCTAGAACCGGGGATTGGACTCAGGCCCTTGCGCTTGCCAGGCAAGTGCTTATTCTACTGAGCTATCTCCCTAGCCCCTATGGCTCCCTCTTTTTATCCACATTTCATCAGTATTTCTTAAGGGTCTATACTTGTTGTAATTCTATTGGTTCACCATAGTCTTGTCCCACCTCACACCCATCCTGTGACTTCCCATTGGCTCAATAATACCTGAGCAACTATATTTGTAATCTTATTGATTGATTATAGTTCTGTCTCACTTTAGACCTAGTTCACCTATTAGTGTTGTGAAATAAAACTCCCTTGGGAAGCACGTTCCCTGGCTACTCACTTGGGACCCCTTCTGTCTCTCTTAGACAGAAGCTTTTCTTTTTCTCAATAAATGCGTCCTACTCCTTTTTTTTTTTTTTTGCGGAACCGGGGATTGAACTCAGACCCTTGTGCTTGCTAGGGAAGCACTTATTCCACTGAGCCATCTCCCAGGCCCCAATGCATCCTACTCTTAACCTTCATTGTTTCTAGAATTCATTCTTCAATTTTATTTATTTATTTATGGTATTAAGTACAGGGTCTACAGGGTCTCACTGCACAGATCGGACTGCAGTGATCCTCCTGTTTTTAGCCTACCAAGCACTGGGATTACAGGCATGGACCACAAAGCCCAGTCTCAATTGCTGTCTCAGAGTGCTGCAGGACATACCCAGGATTGAACCCCAGTCCCTGTGTCTGCCTAAGTAGGGGCTTTAATCTGCTGAGCTATCTGGCTGGCCCTCATTCTTCAATTTATTT
>NW_004524918.1:765167-770833 GCF_000260255.1 Octodon degus
CTGGCTGTTCATGCAGAAAAGCAACATAAAGCACCTGTTTTATATTGTATATAAAAATTCATTGCACATGAATTAGAAATAAATGTATTTATTTATTGAGACAGGGTCTTACTGTGTATGTAGTTCAGGGTAGCCTTAAATTTGCTATGATCCTCCTGCCTCAGCCTCTTGAGTGATGGGATTACAGGTGTGTGCTACCACTCCTGAGGTTGTGTATTTTTTAAAATTAATAGACATTTGAAAGATAAAACTGTAACTAGGGCCGGGGAGATGGCTCAATAGAATAAGCGCTTGCCTGGCAAGCACAAGGGCCTGAGTTCAATCCCCAGTTCCATGAAAAAAAAAAACCCAAAACCTATAATTAATTTGATTATAAGCCTAATTGGCTTTGATTTGTGATTCCTGAGTTGGGCAACCTCTACCGCACAGAACAGAGTGAGAATTGCCCCAACAGGAGCTGACAGTGGATTTGGGAATAAGATAATAAGGAGATGGAAGAGTGGAAAGGCTGGGTTGGTTAGGATCAGGTTCCTTCAGGGGACTTTCTGTAAGTGTTAAAGCAGAGTGAACTTCCTTAATACACTGACTCAGTTAGACTGGGGTCTCTGTTTTCCTGAAAGTTGGCCCATGGTAGGGGCTGTGGCTTCCTTAGCATTTCAGCATGATGATGTGGCATCTGGCACAACGCGTCCATCTAGGTTGATCTGGTCTGCAGCTGGGATGGCTCAGCCCAAATCGGTGGCCTCCCAATCCATTTAACAGCTTTGCTTTCTGTCTGTCTGTCTGTCTGTCTGTCTGTCTGTCTGTCTGTCTGTCTATCTGTCTCTCTCCCTCTCTCTCCCTTTTTTCTGTTTTGTTTTACTTTCTGAGACAGGATCTTGCTATGTAGTTTAGGCTGACCTAGAACTCACAGTGAAGGCCAGCCTAGCCTTGGGTTTGAATTGATCTTCCTGCCTCAGCCTTCTGAGTGCTGGGAAGACAGGCATGCGCCACCAGATCTGCGTAACGGGACTTTTCTGAGAGGAGCAGTTTTAGGTTTACAGGAAAATTGAGCAGAATGTACAGAGAATTCCCATATGACCCAGTCCCATACCAGTTTACCTATGTTAATGTCTTGTGTTATACATACTGTGTTACATTTTGTTATAACTGATGAACCAGTATTCTTATTCATTTATTTTTGGCTTTTTTGAGACAGATGTTTCCCTGTGTAGTTCAGGCTGGCTTTGAACTCACTTTGTACCCCATGTTGGCTTTGAACTTGCAATGATCCTCTTGCCTCAGCCTCCCAAGGGCTGGAATTACAGGCAAGTGCCACCATGGCTGGCTCATGTGTACTTATTAAATAAAGTTATGGTTTATGTTCGAGTTGACTCAGTGTTGTATGTTCTATGAGTTTGGAAAAATGTATAATAACATGTTCCCCTCATTATGGTGTTGATCTCAGATCCTTTATTTATTTATTTTTAATTTAATTTAATTTTATTTTATTTTGGTAGAACTGGCTATTGAACTCAGGCTCCTGTGCTTGCCAGGCAAGCGCTTATTCCTCTGAGCCATCTCGCCAGCCCCTCAGATCCTCTAAAAGTGGGCTGCCAGTCAAATTCTAGTCCTTCTTGTCTTGAACAAGAATTGGATGGAACCAGCCCAAGACAGTGCTGTCCTTTGATCTTGCAATTGACAGGTCCACTTGGTTTTCCAGCAAGCTCTACCACACTCTATCCCATACATCAGTGGCGTACAGAGTGTTCTCACTGCCTGAAATATTCTCTATGCTCTGCATATTTCATCTCTCCTACTCCTAAAACCTGGTGGCCACTGATTTTTTAAAATATATTGTTTTATTTTTAATTGACACATACAATGGTACACATTTATTGAGTACAGTGTAACATTTTAATGTATACATTTTGTTAGGCTTCATTCTAACATAATTCTCCCAATACGACCTGTCTGCCAGCAGAGGCACTGTTTTCACCTCAACACTGGTGCCCTCGGCAAACACAGCCTGTCTTAAAAGAGATAAGATGGAATGTGGGCTCCTGCAAGCACCTGGACCTCTGAAGACACCCAGGTGTCACACACCACGTCTTACTGCTCAATGATCAGATAACCACTGATTTCTTCTTGAGGTACTGGGGACTGAACCTAGGTTGTTACCCTAACCTACATCCTCAGCCTTTTTATTCTTTTCTTTTCTTTTTTTTTTTTTTTTTTTTTGGAATCGGGGATTGAACTCAGATCCTTGTATTTGCCAGTCAAGCGCTTATCCTACTGAGCCATCTCCCCGGCCCCCTTTTATTCTTTTTTATTTTGACACAAGGTCTTGCCAAGTCACTAAGTTGCCCTGGCAACACTCAAACCTGTGATCCTCCTGTCTCAGCCTCTCAGAGTGCTGGGATTATAGGTGCGTGCCGCCGTGCCTGGCCTCCTCCTTTTCCTGTCTCCATAGACTGATCTTTTCCAGAATGGTATGTAGTTGGAATCATATAGTATAAGGTTTTTGTGGACTGGATCCTTTCACTGAGCAATGTACATCTAAGATTCTTCTATGGTTTCTTCTGGCTTGTTATCTCATTTCTTCTTAGCACTGAATAATTTGCATTGTCTGGATGTCCCACAGTTTATTCATTTACCTACTGAAAAACACCTTGGTTGCTTCCAAATTTTGGAAAATATGAAAGAAGCTGCTATAAACATCCATGTGCAGATTTTCATGTGGACATACATTTTTCCTCTCATTTGGGTAGACACCAAGGGGTGTGACAGCTGGGCCATATGGTAAGACTACATTTATTTTTGTAGGAAACCACTTGTCTTTAGCACAAGACTGCTGTAGCAGAATACCAGAGATAAGATGGTCTAAACGTATTTCTCAAAGTTCTGGAGATTGAGGTCTAAGATCCAGGTATCTGCAAAGTGAATTTCATGCTGAGATTTTTTTTTTTTTTTCATACAGATGTCTAGCTTTTTGCTGCCCCCTAAGAGAGAAAGGAGAGAGGAGGAAAGAGGGAGGAAGGAGGGGTAGGGGAGTAGGGAGGTGGGGAGGGCAAAGGGTGAGGAGAGAGGGAGAGTGAACTAATCCTGTTGGATCAGAGTCCCATCCTTATGGCCTCATTTAACTTTAACTGGCAACAAAGAGGCTCTATCTTTAAATACAGTTACATTCAGAGCATCTTCCACATAGGAATTTTGAGGGGACAGAAACCCTTGGTGGCTAACACTACCAAATGGCCTTCCAAGGTGAATGAAATTTTCTGTGGCTCCAGGTTCTCTTCAGCAGTTGGTAGAATCAATATTTTGGATTTTAGCCATTTTAATAGATATGTAGAAGATTTTCTTTGTTATTTAACTCCCTACCAACATCTGATTTTAAGCATCTTTTCACATTAGAAAAAAAATATTGATACAGGGCCTCACTATGAAGCTTGGACTTGTAGTGATCTTCCCATCTCAGCCTCCTCAGTGCACGGGGCACCTAGGGTTTGGGGTCAGTATGGCATGTGGTACCAGGAATTGAACTCGAGTTGTTGGGCTTGGTAAGCAGGTGCTTAGACTAGTGAGCTATCACCCCAGCCTGTCTTTTCACATGTTCGTTTGCCATTTTATATGTTCATTGTCCAGGATCCAGGTGCTTTGCTACTTTGGAGTGGGGGATGGGAACTAGGACTCTAGAACCTCTCGCTTGCCAAGCAAGCCTGCGCTACTGAGTTAAATCTCTCACATCTGCTAACTTTTTTTTTTTTTTGCTCCGAATACCCTCAGGGCAGGTTTGGCTGGCTTGAGTTGTGGGGATCGAACCACCACAACCTGAGCCTGACAGCTTTGTTGAAGCAGCCACTTAAAGAACTGAGCTACGGGGCAGGCCCCCCACATCTGCTAACTTTTAAAAATAGAATTATCTTCTTATTGTTGCATTTAGAGTTGTTAGTGTATTTTGAATAATGTACCTTACCAGATGTCTTTTTTTTTTTTTTTTTTAATGTATTTGGTTGTTACTGGGGCCCCCTATGCTCCTCAGAGACTCGAGATGGTCCTTCTATTTCCAGCCTCCCCAGAGCTGGGATCACAGGTGTGAGCCATCATGCCCGGACTCTGTGGCAGGCTCAGTGTGCCTGGGGGCCAGGCTGGTGCTGCATGTGCTGCTGGGATCCAACCGTGGTCCCTGTGCTTGTCTAAGCTTGCCTAAACAGGCACTTCAGTCCACCGAGCTATCTTGCCAGCCCCAGATATGTCTTTTTTTTTTTTAGTAATTTTATTGAGAATAAATAGCAATGAGACAGCTTCAAAACTGATTACTAGCACAGTTTCAATAATTAATACATTGCATATTGTTGTCCAGATGTCTTTTACAAAAATTTCTCCCAGTCTGTGGCTTATTTTCTCAACTTCTTTTTTTTTTTTAAATTTTATTTATTTATATGTGTGTGTGTGTGTGTGGCCAGCTCAGCCCACCAGGGGGCAGGGCTGGCAGGCATGTGGTGCTGGGGGATTGAACTGCGGTCCCTGTGCTTTAGCTAAGCTTGTTCTAAGTAAGTGCTTTAGACCACTGAGCCATCTCACCAGCCCCTTTCTCAACTTCTTGATTTTTTTTTTCATACAGTAGAAATTTTAATTTTTCTTTTGTCTTGGCTTTTTTTTTTTTTTTGGTGCAGAACCAGGGATTGAACTCAGGCCCTTGTGCTTGCAGGCAAGTGCTTATTCTACTGAGCTATCTCCCCAGCTCCCCCCCACTTTTTTTTTGTCTTGGCTTTTTGAGACAGGGTCTTGCTATACAGTTCATACTGGCGTTGAGCTAACTTTGTGGCCCAGGCTGGTTTCAAACTCACAGCAATCCTCCTGCCTCAGCCTCCCAAGTGCTGGGATTACAGGCATGCATTGCCACTCCCGGAAAAATAAATAAATTTATAAAATTTGATATGTAGTCCCAGCTGGCCTTGAACTAATAGCAGTCCTGTCTCAGCCTCTCAAGTGCTGGAATTATAGGTGTGCACCAACACAACTGGAAATTTCAGAATTTTTTTAGTCACAAAAATATAATTTCCTTGAAAAGAGCCTGTAGTTAATATAGAGTTCATGAAACTCACTTAAAAGTTGAAGGCTCTTTATAAATCATATGTTTTAAACTTAGATGAGATGAGCTATTCCCTGAAACAAATAATGTGACTGGATTTTTCACACCGAGCCATCTTAATTCAGGGTATTTTCGATTTTATTAACATTTATTCTAAGCTCTTACTTGCTTCAGTAGACCTAAGGCCTCTGGCAGTCTTCATTCCATGTTGAAATGAGTGTCACACTCACCACCAATTCTGTAACATAGCTTTTCTCTTACTCAGTTATGTATGTGATTCTTCGATGGGTTGACCAGATTTTATTATGGAGCAATTTTTATTTTTCTTTACATTTATTTATTTAGAGACAAAGTCTTGCTACACAGTTTGGGCTGGCCTTGTGCTCACTTTTGTAGCCCCCAGTCTGGTCTCAAACTTGAAGGGATCCTCCTGTGTCTCAGCCTCCCCAGTGCTGGGATCACAGGTGTAAACCACCATGTCCAGTTCAGGGCTGACACAGCACGTGATACTGGGGATTGAACTCGGGTCTTTGCACTTGCCAGGCAGGCACTTAGATCACTGAGCTAGCTCCCTAGCCCCTAACTTTATTTT
>NW_004524918.1:772114-774097 GCF_000260255.1 Octodon degus
TGTGCTTTGACAAGCTTGTTTCAAGTAGGTGCTTTAGACCACTGAGCCATCTCTCCAGCCCCATGTTTCATGTGTTATTGTTGGAAACTGTTCTCTTTTTGGGGGAAAATTGTTCTTTTCAGATATTACACTAACCATTTTGGGTGAACCTCCCAGCCTTGGGGCTTGTTATTATTGTCTTGCTTATCTGTTCAGAGATTGGCTGGATGGCTTTAGTCAGTGTGTTTCCTCCCTTCGGGGCTAAGCCCCTTGATGTGGCTCCTCAGTCAGGTGCAGCTTTGAGGGTGGCCTTGGCTCCTAGGTTGACAATGATTTTCTTGAGGCTCTCTGTCTTCCAGAACACACCCAGCTGGTCAGTCCCTCAGGCACAGGGCAAGCACACTACCACTGAGTCCCAGGCACAGCCCAGTGCTCGGCCTTCCTCTGACCTCAGAAGCTCCAGCTGCTTGTGCTATTCCTGCCCCTTCTTCTACACGCTAGCGGCTTTGCAGTCTTCTCAAAAAACAAACAAGTAGAAATAGAAGCAAGAACTTCAAGGTAAGAAGAAGGAAAAAAATAATAAAGAAGCCATGAAGTATGTAATAGAAAATAAACAAAAAAGAACTAAAACAAAGAAATGGTTCTTTGAAAATATCAATGAAATTGCATTGACCTCAGTGGTAGAGTGTTTGCCTAGCAAGCATGAAGCTCTGGGTCCATCCTCAACCTGAAGCGTCACACACACACCCCTACACCCCCCCACCCCCCCACCCCCCCACAGCCCAACAAATTGATTTGCAGTCTCTTTCCATTTTCTTGCACTATACACTTCACTATTCTCACGAGAACATCTAGGCTTGAGTTTCTCCATACTTTGGTGCAAATGATGTCAGTCCCTTTAGGGAGAGATTAGCAGGGCTACAATTATTTTTTGTTGTACTGGGCATGGAACCCAGGGTCTCCTGCACGCTAGGCAAGCACTGTACCACTGAGCCCCATGGCTGGTCCTTAAGAAGTCTTTATTTTACAAGCTGTTTGTAATCCCAGACAAAGTCTCTGAGATAGGGTTTTGGAGATGGATGTGGGGACAAGGGCAAACGTCCCTCCAGTTGACACCCGGGGGGAGGATTATCCACAGATTAGGAACTGATCTGGGAAGGGACACCGCAATGGGACAATGACTGCCATAGTACACCTCCTACAGTTACAAAGGACTTCATGTATGTTACCTCATTTATCGTTATAGTTACTAGGAAATGCATAGCTCAGGTGTTATCCAATTTATTCAGATGAAGAACTGAGCCTCATAGAGGTAGAGTTGAAATTCACATAAATATGTGTTAAGGTAAGACTAGAGCATGTATTTTAAGACGTAAATCGCTTTCAGATTTTATAGTCAAAGCTGTCTAAATTTTATTTTTGCTCTAGCAATGGTGGTGCATACCTGTAATCCAAGCATTTGGGAAGCTGAGGCAAGAGGACTGCTTCTAGTTTGAGGCCAGTCTGGCTATATAGAGAGAACCTGTCTCAAACAAAGCAAAATAAAATAAGTAATTTTTATTTTCAACTTTATATTGCTATCATTTAGTCATATATTCAATTTTTTTTTTTTTATTTTTTGGTGGAACCGGGGATTGAACTCAGGCCCTTGTGCTTGCCAGGGAAGCACTTTTTCCACCGAGCCATCTCCCCAGCCCCAGTATTTCTGTTTTTAATGTTTAGATCTTTAATGCATTTTGACTTTAGCTTAGTGCATGGTGATAGACTTTGGTCAAGTTTTAGTTTTCGGTATGTAGAGAGCCAGTTTTTCCAGTACGATTTGTTAAAGAGGCTATCTTTCTTCCAGTAAGTGTGTTTGGCCCTTTTGTCAAAGATCAGGTGGTTGCATGTGTTCATAGAGGCCTCTGCATCTTCTAATCTATTCCATTGATCTTCAGGTCTATTTCGTTGCCAATACCATGCTGATTTTATCACAGTAGCCTTGTAGTGTAATTTCAAGTCAGG
>NW_004524918.1:780133-781231 GCF_000260255.1 Octodon degus
TATCGACTCCTTTCTCATTGATGCCTATTACATCTCACATTGTTCAACTTTGCATCATCTTGCAGGTGATGAATTATTTTTTCCTGCATCCTAGTTGTTTTTTTATCTTGGTCTTAGCCATCTAACTGAAAAGTATAAAAACGAGGTATACAAAGTAAAGCTATGTTAATATGCTGAGCTGTGAAAGGCTCAAGTCAGCAACTTCTGTGGATCACCCACTACTGTTGTGGACTGCTGGACTGTGTTGGATAATAAAATGATAATAATAAAATAAAAAATAAAAGTTAAATAGCAAGCAAAACAAACAAACAAAAAACCCAAAACATTCTTCCACTCATTGGTAACAATAAAGATTAAAGGAAAAAAAAAAGATTGAGGAATAATTTCACACATTGAGAAAGGTTGCTAATTTCCTAATTATTCACTTGTGCATTACTTGAAGTTGGAAATTTACAGAATACTACATAGTCACATTTTAGTTCATGTACAATACTCCAAAACCAAATAAAAATTGTTATTACTATGCTCTGAGACAGAGTCTCATTACACATAGTAAGATTGTCATTGAACTCACAATGTAACCCAGGCAGGCGTTGAACTCACGGTGATCCTTCTGCCTCAGCCTCCTGAATGGTGGAATTACAGGCATGTACCACCGATCCTGGATTTTATTTTATTTTATTTTATTTTCTGCTGAGAAATGGTACATTATCCTTTTTAATAGTTGTCATGGCAAGTCATACAACCAAGCACAAAGCTAAGAACTGAGAAAATGTATTCCATCCTTTGAATGAGAGAAACTACAGTCATACGTGACAGAGCACGGAGGCCAGGAGGGGTAAGGAATTGGGGCTGGGAATTTGATCTGCTGTAACATCAAAATTTCTTTAAAATAGTACTTAACCCTTCTCAAAAACATCTTTTTTTGGGGGGCGGGTGGGTGATGCAAGTGACATTTATTTTGTTTCTATCCATTGTACACATGCATACATTTATTTTTTATTTTTTTTTAAATCCACTTGTGTATTTTGATTTTATTTCATTTACTTATTCTTTTAGCAGATTTGGGGGCAGTGAGTTCAATTCTTTTTTTTTTTT
>NW_004524918.1:781671-786169 GCF_000260255.1 Octodon degus
CAACATAACAGCATGGCTTTATTTCCTATATTTCGTCTTCATACTTTTCTACTGGATGGTTAAGACCAAAGTAAAGCAGGACCTATGCAACAAGACATACATTCTTCCTAGTGGTTAATTTTTTTATTTTTATTATCTAAAAAAAAAAGTAAAACAATAAAATTATGGGGAAAAAAAGTAAACAAGGTTCAGCAGGGAAAAAGAAAAAGTAAGAAAGAAAGAAAAAGAAAAAGAAAAAAAAAGAAAGAGAAAAAGAAAAGGAAAGCTAGGGTAAGAAAATGTTTTGAAAGGTAAAATGAAGAGGATTACATTAACTATTTCGATACAAAACAAGGGTAGTATTGTTACGGAATCCCAGGCTCACTTATCCTTTTGAGACAGGGTCTCACTGTGCAGTTCAGGTTGGCCTTGAGCTCACTTTGTAGCCCAGGCCTGTCTCAAACTCACAATGATCCTCCTGTTTCAGCCTCCCCAGTGCTGAAAGTATAAGTATGGGCCACCATGCCTGGCCCCAGGCTCTTCTTTTTGGAGAGGGGTTTTGGGAATTGAACTTAGGACCTTGCATTTGCCAGGCAAGTATGTGCTGCTTGACCCCAGACTCTTATCCTATTCAAAGACAACTGAAGAACATGGAAGTTTTACATTTATTAAAATAAAAATTATTATTCATTTATTTGATACAGTGTCTCATTTTGTAGCCAGCACAGTGTGCCCGGGGTTCTGGGGTCAGGTGTGGCATGCAGTATTGGGGATAGAACTCAGGTCTTTGCACTTGGCCAGGCAGGGGCTTAGACCGCTGAGCCATCTCCCCAGCCCTACATTTATTAAATTTTAAAAGAATTTAATAAATTAGATTTCTCCTACCTCAGGGTCAGTCCTAGGTTAGAGAGGCAGCTGTTGGGCAGAGGTCTTTGTGCAAGGATTTTTGTCTAAGGTTGTAGTGGCCTGTGGGAGCTTGTGACTCTAGTGGAGTCTTCTGGGTGTACTTCTTTTTTTTTAATCTTTTTTTTTTTAATTTGTTTATTTATTTATTTATTTTATGTGTGTGTGGCCAGCTCAGCCCACCAGGAGGCGGGGCTGGCCGGCATGTGGTGCCAGGGGACTGAACCGCCGTCCCTGTACTCTGTTTAGTTTAGCTTGTTCCAAGTAGGCGCTCCAGACCACCGAGCCATCTCACCAGCCCTGGGCGTATTTTTTAATTCTCAGACATACATGCATGAGATCCCCTACTGGTTTCATGAATTCTTTGTTGTTCTTAAGGTTTAATAAGACTGAGTCCATTTTAGTTCTATGTCCTATGCTCTAAGCTCTGAATATTCAGTTGGAGAGGATGAATCAACTTTTTTTTTTTTTTTTTTTGTGGGATGGGGGATTGAACTCAGGCCCTTGTGCTTGCCAGGGAAGCACTTACTCCACTGAACCATCTCCCTGGCCCCAGATGAATCAACTTAATGTCCTCGTAGGTTGCCTGTCTTGGTGATGAACCCTCTTCTTGGGACAGGGGCCAGTATTCACAACACATTCTCCCCAGGGTAGAGCTTGCATTCTGTGAGTAGTTTGGAGGAAGAGGAGGCTTTAGCCTCAGCAACAGGTAGCTGGGGGCAGGATAGGAAAATTAGCATACTGTGGTTCTTGGTTAGGAAGAAGTTCTACTCGGTGCTGTTTTTCTGGTCTGAGGGAGAATGGGACCCATGTTCTTGGCTGCAGCTGTTCCGGGGGAGCCTGCCTCACTGAGTTGCGAAGGGTGTGGTCTTCATTCAAAGGTCCTGACGTTCCTACCAAATTTTCATAGGGTGTGTGTGTGTGTGTGTGTGTGTGTGTGTGTGTGTGTGTGTCTACTGTGTCTATGTGCTGGCTGTTATTGATAGGTGGTTGAGAGAGCCTCACACATGCTGGGCAAGTGCCCTACTCCTGAGTCCCAGGCTCTAACATAGGTTCTTCCAAGCAGATATCCCTGATTTACAGAAGACGGATTTAAAACTTTCAACTTTGTGATGGTGGGAAAGTGATATGCAGCCAGTCGAAGCTACATCTTAGATTTTGAACTTGGACTCTTCCCCCGGCTAGTTCGTGTTAGGTGGTGCTCTTATTGTAGGCAGCCGAGTTAGGTAGAAATATTATAGGCAGTTAGACAGGACCAGGCCCTCAAGGAGACAAGATGAAGACAAGGTGACTTTGCAACTTGGAAGAGACAGACACTCCCATATGGGCCAGACCTTAAGACCAAGACAAAAGAGGAAGCACAGCTACATACTTCCCTAGGGATGGGCATTAGGGATTGATATCCTAAATAGTATCAATCAACTTGAAAGAGCCCAAATGAGTCACTAGCCCAACCCTCAACAGGAAGAGACCCTGTTCCGTATTTGTGCCCGCTTGCTACATGACTCGCTTTCCCATTTGATACTGGATTTAATCAATTTTACCCTAGCAATGGTGCTTGTAATCTCACTGGTTGACCATAGTTTTGTCCCACCTCATGCCCACCTAAGCGAGTTCCCATGTCTTCTCGACCACCTTAGACATGATTTTCCTCTATAAAAGTCTCTGCAAGAGACAACTTCTGGGGGGCGGGGGGAACTACCCACTCAGCGCCCCACCTCCTGTCCCTCTCTTGGACAGGAGCTTTCTTTCCCTCAATAAATATATTTTGCTCATAACCTCTGTTTGTTCCTAAAATTCATTCTTCAGTTTTAGAGAACACAAACTCGTGCAGGTCAGGTACAGAGATGGTTTTTTCCCTATGTCATTTGGAGGTTCCCTATATGGTTTGGAGGTCACCCACCCGAGACCAGTTTTTCTCCCTGTATCACTCTCTCTGGCTGTTGGGTAATGAGTGGAAGCTCCTGGGTGGCCAGATGATCAAGGGGTGGAACAGCTGATACTCTGTAGTGGGCTGGGTTCATGGCACTTTTGAAAAGTTATTCAATAAATCACATGAGGCAAACAATACTTCATTATAGAACACAGTGATTTTGCCCACCTATATGCTAACGGAAGGATCTAGGCTAATCGTTCTGTTGTAGGGTGTGTGATAGGTTATGTGTTTTATTTATTTCTGCAAAAGGGTTTATTTTCTTTTGGTCCAAGATTTGGGAGGAGGCTTTAGAAAGGTGAGAAAGCTGCCTAGTGGCTGGAGGGAGAGGAATAGGCCAAAGCCCTGATGCCAGGTGATGCAGGAACCCCTCAGAGACTGCCAGTCTCTTACCTCCTAGTTGTGTTTAAGGGTGAGGCTTTCAAGGAGGTACTCACCCAGCCCAGCCAGGGACCTGCGGAGGTTGGTGAGGTGGTCACCTATCTTCTTGATGAGCTTCACCTCCTCATCTAGGAAGTGGTTCTCCAGGAAATCACAGATATGGGGGTTGGTCTTGGCAGAGCCCAAGGCATGGAGGTCCAGAAGCGCTTGGTTCAGGTTCTTCTCCAGGGCCAGGGCAGCTTCTGTGGCGTCCAGGGTTTTACCCTACTCATCTTCAGATGGTTTCTGCATGTCTTGAAAGAGTACACAGCTGCCACGCTGGTTTTGCATCTTCAGGAGATGCTTGGCACCCTCGTGTTTCTCCTCGGCTAGCTCACAGAAGAAGTAGCCCACGCTCTCCAGAGCCACATCTTCTCCGTCAAAGTAGTAGCCCAGAGAGAGTTTGGTGTAGGAGACCCGCAGGTTCAAGTTCACCAAGCGGTTGACAGCAGCCTCCACCTCGGTGGAATAATTCTGACGAATCTGAGAGGTCATAGCTGATCAGCAATAAGGAGCTACCCACAAAAGAACGGTGTTGTCCGGTCCTGGAAGGAGATAGGCTGGAAGATGGTCTTGAAATTTGAACCTGGAAGGTGGATGGGAAAATGAAAAAGGAAGTCCCCGGGTCTGTTCCATCCAAACTCTGTTTGAAGCAAGAAACAGATCCACGGAACCTCCGGATGCGCCCCTTGTTTTTTTTTTTTTAATTAATTAATTAATTTTTGAGACAGGATCTTACTATACAATTCGGGCTGACCTTGTGCTTGCTTTAGCCCTCAGGCTGGTCTCAAACTGGAAGAGAGTCTCCTGGCTCAACTTCCCAAGTACTGGGATTATAGGTGTGGCACACCATGTCCGGTTCCAGGACTGCACTATAGGTGCCGACATCTGAGGCTGAGACGGTGTGCCTGGGGATCCCCAAGAGACCACATGGCATCTGGGGCCAGAGATCGAACTTGGGTCATTGTGCTTGTCAGGTAGGTGCTTATGCCTCTGAGCTTTCTCTCCGGCCCCTTTGTTTTTAATTTTTATTAGGAATTTTTTAAGGTCCGGCCAAATAGCTCAGCAGATTAAAGCACCTGCAAGCAGGCTCAGGGGCTGGGGGTTCAATCCCCGGGCCTGCCGAGCCCCCCACCCCATGGTGCGTGCTGAGATAGCAATTGAGACTGGGTGTGGTGGCATGCACCTGTAATCCCAGCTCTTGGGAGGCTGTAAACAGGAGAATCACTATGAGTCCAATCTAGTAGTGAGACCCTGAACACT